>NC_083344.1:106232296-106486115 GCF_019175385.1 Lycium barbarum | reverse complement strand
TGGGGTGGGGAAGGAGGGATTATTCATTTTATTTGTTGTCCGACTTATCACCGTAGTAATGAACTTCCACATGACGCTCTGATTTTTTCGACCCAATATAAAGAATAAGTATCTAGAACAATTCTAAAACATTGGCATAAAAGCAATTCCGAAAATATTTTATACAGTACTGTTCTTTTCTAGAAATACCATTCATCCTCACTAATTCTGTTTCTAATATATCACGATGTCATTGCGATGGCTGACGATCCAAGATTGATCACATGAACCTCATTATGTGGTGCCACACAATTCAAAGTTATAGTACATATCGTCTATACACAATCTTAATCCGTTGCAATATCTAAAAGTAGGATGGCAGATATCATCTTTGAACTCCAAATCCCATCGTTTTGCTTTGTAAGGTGTTTTTGAGATTTTAGATGAATTCCTATCAATTCAATTCAGTGTGAACTTTGACCATTAAGGAGTGAAATCTAACTCAATTTTTCCATGACACTCAATTTTGCCATTAAGGGGTGAATCTAACTCAAAGGAGGTTCTTGAACACCTTTTCAATTGCCACAAAACATGTCTAGAGTCCATCATGCTAAATATATGTTTTTGCTACATGTGACAGGCCGGGGTGGATGCTTCGTGTCCAAGTCGAAATTTTACTTGTAGACCAACTCATGGCTTATTACTTTGTATTCTTTATGTTTAGTGGAAAACTAGAAAAGTCTAATTCACATATCTCAAAAGAAACCACATTGAAGGATTTCGATTTAACTGTAAGTATATGTACACAAAGTTATCCAGGATAACCTTATCAAACCTATACCCACCATAACATTAAGGTTGGAAGGCGAGTAAAGGAAGTACTATTACATTTTTTTCAACTTAAGAAAAAGAGAAAGAAACAAAGAAAGAAAAATCAGCCAAATGTGCTTGTTTAGGGACTAACACAATCCACAATCATAGAGACTGAAGTCTCAGAGTAATTGAGTAACTTATTGAGTTTACCCAAGTAATTGGGTGGCAGCCCATATTTTTGAAATAAGGAGTGTGATTCATGATCTTCACGAACCAATTCATTTCTTGGTTTTCTTGTGAAAATTGGTTCATCAGCTACAGCTTGATTTTGACCTTCCTTATTTCGAACCTCATTTGTCCACATATCCACTAGCCCAGACATTCTTCTAATTAATTTTCTTCAAATATGTAACACTTTTTCAACTTCACAGCAGAAAAAAAGGGGAGTAATATTCTTTTAGAAGCTTGGAAAGACTTGTTATGATCCGAAGTATTACAAGTATGTGTTTATATACGAGTGTTGCAATGGAAATGACAGGATAAGGAAGTGTGTTTCTTGTAGGCCGCCCACATATTTAATTTCCATGTGCGTTACAGTCCTTAGCTGATAGATTCACTCATATCTGTGTGCTTTTAGATAAAGGATTTTTTTTGGATATAGAAAAGATAAAAGATAGTTAAGTTCAGGGTGGGTCCAAAAACCGTGGATTCAAAGTGCTGACGCGGCACCCTGAGAACGGGGAAACCGTGTGCTGCTTTTACAGCATGTTTGAACTAGCCCCAAAAAAAAAAATTGATTTTTAAGCATAAATGCTTAAAATATTTTTTAATGTTGAAAATTATTTTATAAATAAGCAATTACATATAGAAATAAAAATAGTATTAGAATTAATAAAAAATATAAGAGATAAAAAAATAATGTTATTGATCAAACCAAAATGATTTTTAAGCCGAAAAAAAAAAGTTGTGATTGAGCAACTTTTTGATTTTGGTTTATTTTAAACACATTTTAACTTAATTTAAGCTGTTTTCTATTTTACCCAAACACTCAAATAAGTTAAAAATAATTTATAAGCTGGTTTGACTAACTTATAAGTCAATTCAAACGGGCTCTTAACCTGTTTTCAACCCACTGTTGTATTCACTCCTTTCCTTGCTCTTCAAATCCATGTCTCATCGACTCATCCAAGGATATTTATAGTAATTAATTCAAAATACTGCTATGGTCCTATCAATACGTTTTTAATTAAGAAAAATATTCCCGTCACAAAGAATGACTAGAAAGTAGAAACAGAACGGGATGAGGAATTGAGGATGGAGAAAAAGACCACATATATATTTTTACCAAACTCGAATAGGACCTTATAATTAATAGTACATTTGTTTTGGTCATAAAATTGATCTCCCTAATACGATGGTCAAAAACGTCAACTATTTGAAAGTTGCATATAAGGTACAATAATTCACTAGAGTTTAATGTCAAAAACTATGTCTCAGGATAACACTTAAACAAGATACCTATTTGACTCCTTAAATAAAGTAAATCAAAACATGGGAAATATTAAAATAGCGTTTGAGTTCAAAGATTTTTTTTGAAAGGGAATTTGATTGCAAAATTAATCCTGGCAAAGACATTCATCGATAGTTTCTATCACGTATGGGCCCCCAGAGACCCTGAAATCAAATGGGAAAACGGTCAGATATATCACTGAACTTTGCGAAAATGTCTAGATATACTCCTCGTTTAAAGTTTGGCTCACCTATATTCCTACCGTCCAACTTTTGACACAAATATACCCTCATGGGCGTTAAATGCCCTGCTGGCCTCCCAAAAATCATTTTTTTTAATTGCCGCATGACAATTATTTTATACTAGCTTGTCTTTTAACCTCACCTCTCCCATACCCGACCTATCTGTTAAACCCATTTAACCCAAATACCTAAGCTTTTATAACTCCACCATTACTAAACCTCCTCTATCCACCATAAGTAAAGCTTCAGGATGGGAGATGTTGCTGTCATTTTCGACTGAGGATTGAAAAATGAAGGCATTGTGGGGAGTGGTTATGGTGGTGACCCTGAGGCCGCCGTGGCCAGCGAAAGTCGAGCACTATGTACTAATGGAATTATATGACTTGTCCTGGCGTAAGGAAGGAACACCACATGGGGTGGTATTGTTGTTTGTTTCTTCAGTATTGCCGCCATGGCTGATCCTAACGCTAATCAAATAGCCTTAAGTATATCTTTAACACAATGGCTGGGTAGTACTGCTAGCTATAGTAGGTTTAATTTGATTCTTATTTGAGAGTTTTTTGTAGTGGTACTTTAATTTATAATGTATATGCAATTTCTTAACTACTTGCAACTAGTGTTGTTCCAATTTAGCACAGATCTCAATGTGTTTGCATCATTAAACGAAATGTTTGGATGAATTTTTAAAGTAGCTTAATGAATGTCCGATACTTGATGCTGACACAAATGAAGCTGTACGACGAATTTTATGGTGGAGAGAAGCTTTACCTATGGTGGATAGAGGTGGTTTAGCAATGGTGGAGTTATGAAAATAGGGCTTAGGTATTTGGGTTAAATGGGTTTAGCAGATGGGTCGTGTATGGAAGGGGTGGGGTTAAAAGACCAGTAGGTATAAAATAATATAATAGGCCATGTGGCAATTAAAAAAAAAATGATTTTTGGCAGGCCAACAGGGCATTTAACGTCTGTGAGGATATATTTGTGTCAAAAGTTAAACGGTAGGGCTATAGGTGAGCCAAACTTAAACGAAGGGTATATCTAGACATTTTCGCAAAGTTCAGGAGTATATTTATTCCTTTTCCCTAGTTAAATTGTCATATATATCAAGTTAGTTTGTCGCAATTTCACATGGTACTTGTAGCATTCCTTCCATTTTGTAACACTAATAGGATATTCGGAAAAGGCTCAAATATGCCACCAAACTCTCGGAAATGGTTCATTTATGCCACTCGTCAATAGTTTTGCTCATTTATGCCATCAAACTATCGGAAATGACTCATTTATGCCAGTCATCAATAGTTTGGCTCATTTATGCCATCGCTCGTTACCAAAATGACTCCTCCATGCCATTTTTCATTAATGTCGATTTTATAATACCAAATAGGACACGTGGCCTCCAACTAGATTATGATTGTGGGTGGGTGAGGTGTATGGGTGGTATGAACCCAACAAGCACAAGGCCATTCACTAGGAGTCAAGCAAGAGAACTTCAAGAGTTGCAAGCTTTATTCATGAAGAAGGAAGCCTTGGAGGAGATTGAAGAGAAAACCTCCCGAATTTACAAGATTTGTGAGTTGGCATTGGAAGAGTTGCAAAGTGGCTAGATGCGCAAAATGGCTAAAAGTGCAACTATGGGGCTAAGATTGCACTTAGAGGTCATGCTTGCAAGTTATGAGGTTAGAATGGCAATTGAAGGTCATAATTGCAAGTTATGAGACTTTGGATGCAATTGAAGACCCATGTGGGTATTTTTGCAAAAGAGCCACTTTAAGGCCTTTGGGTATAATAGGCATTAGTATAAATATGACACTTAACATTCATTTCATTTTTAGCTTGAATATTGTGTGAACTCATATTGAGAGATTTTAGTCATTAATATAGTTTGTTTAGTTACCTACACTAAGTGTGATTTCCTTATTGCAAATTGAATTGCTTATACATTGAATTCATCTAGATTGCTCATTTGTGCATTCAAATTGAGTCTTCTTCTATGAATTCAAATTATTTAGGTTCTTTGGTTGAAATTCAATTAGGAGGGTTTAGGTTTCATATACCAAAGTTTGCCTATAGATTTCATTACCAATTGGGTCTAGTATCTATCCGTCTATCTTCTCATCCCCAAGTTCCCATATCCTTTTTATTTTCTTTTTTTTGTTGTTTAATTCTTAGAGTTTCCCTAGGTTGATTGTTATCATTTGATATCAGAGCATAAGCTAAGAGATTGTTCATACAATTTCTAATCCTAGGCTCAATGTCACGACCCAACCGGAGGGCCGCGACGGGTGCCCGGTGCTAGCCCACCCGGGCACTTCTTGACATACCTTCACACTTACATCTAGGTGAGACACATACTAAAACATACATTTCTATTTATCAATCATACTAGTCCCATTGGACAACAACACCTTTATATCATCATTGGCATCTATGCCCATATCAATGTATATAAGCCGACGAGACTAACAAAATGATATCCAAAATATAGGCCGACATGGCCAAACACATCTAACTACATACACATGTCTACGAGCCTCTAAGAAGAGTATGTCATATCATATAGGCGGGACAGGACCCCGCTATGCCCATAATTATGTACACAAAAGAATCAATACCCAAAAGCTATAGCTCCGAATGAAATGGAGCTCCGCTATGTAGTCCCTGAGAATGTAGCTATGAATCAAGCCTGTCTCCCTGGGCACCTGCGGGCATGATGCAGCGTCCACAAACAAAAGGACGTCAGTACGAAGAATGTACTAAGTATGTAAAACATGATCAATATCAATATAGAATCATAATAAGCAACATGAGAAATAGCATATGATGGGAGATAGTAGAATCATCGTCATAAGCACTTACTTGCTTGTCATAGGGACTTTCATTTCTAATGCGAGGTTGTGTACATACATCCGTATCCGTATCCGTACTCATTTACATTTCGTACCCATAATCGTATTCATATACATATTCTTATTCATATTCGTATTCATACTCATATCTATACCATATACATATCCATAGCATATACATAACATTTACATAGCATGCCCGACCACGGAGGTTCGGTGTTTCACGTACCCGACCATGACTAGGCTCGGTCATCATACATACTTGGCCAACCAAGGCTCAAGGTTACACATACCTGGCCCTACCAAGGCTTCAGGATTATCCGTACCCAACTGCAGAGGTGCGCGCGCGTTACATAAACATACATACATACATACATATTCTACCCGTCCTTATAAGCTCGGGGTTCCATAATAGTAATACATAGATACATATACGTAATAGCTCATAAGCATCTTTACTATTATCATCACTATCATCATCGTCATCGCTATTATCGTCGTTATCATTATCGTTATCACTATCATCGTCGTTCATTACATCTATCCGTATAGGATTACTCATCATATGAGAAACTTAGTACAATCGTAATATATCGGGATTCATAAGCTTAGTAGCTTTTGAAGATGGAGTCTTTTGGAAGACATTATAGACTTATAGAAGATTTAGATGATTGGCCAAAAAACCATGCCTTATGAAAGAAGGGTTAGCCTTACATACCTTTCCGTTCAACTATTTTACCACCTGCACGTTCTCCTCCAACGCTCACGTTTCTACCTTCATTAAAGTCATACTATCATTAGAATCGATGGCTAGCATACATGACTCAATTCAAACTACTACTCACAAACATCACTACTCTCACATTCAAGACCCATTTTCCATATCCTTTTACAATCCAAGTGTTTCAACTTTCAAACACCTTAAACAACATGGAGATACCATAAAACTTACCTTAGATGGTGAGGGAATGAGTCTTGAGTGGAAACACTTCACTTAAACCAAACCCTAGTTCTCCTCCAATGGAATTTCTTATGGTCCTCTAACCCTTGGAAGCTTTCTAACACATAAACACTGGATTCTAGTCTTTGATCTTTGTGTTCTCTTAAACTTGAGTGGATTATGTTTAGAGAAGGGTTTTTGAGCTCTCAACACTTGTGGAATATGAAAAATGAAGTAAAAGAACCCAAGGCATCTATTTATACAAACATTGAAAATCAGCCCGTCAGGACTTCCACGGGCACTTATACGGTTCGTATAGTATTGTACGGTCCGTATAAGTGGTCGTGGTTCACGAACCAGCAAATCAACTCCCTGCTGGGAGTTATACGGACACCTTATACGGTCCGTATAAGTGTCCGTGGTTCACCACCATAGAACACTTTGTTGCTGTTGGGTTATACGGACCATTATACGGTCCGTATAACATTCCACGGGTCGTATAATGTGGTCGTATAACTTACAGTTTTTTCGAAGTTGTTCTCGTCGTTTCGTTTGATCTCCAATCCTTATACAACCTTCTTAACACTTGTTTAATACTTCATTAATGATCTAAACATCCCTATAACTCGCCCTCAAGGCCTTACCAACAATTCTTAACGCAATAATTTATGGAACCTTTCACAAACCCCACTTATACTCCACTTACCCTTACTAATCCTTATTTTTGTCAATTCATATGACTTCAAAATCTTAACGTATGCATTCTAAGACCACTAATTATCCGTCTTATAGTCTTAATTTCTGTAGGCAATTATGAATAAAGATTGAATACTTAAAGATTGGAAATTGAGAATTGGTAAATGTGACCAATTGCAGATTTTGGACGAAACGGGAATTGAATTTGGAAAGGCGTAAAGAGCATACAAGGTATGTAAAGCTATCCCGATTCTTCTTTTGGCATGTCCTAGTTGTACTAGGATCGGAATTGAGTCTCGGAATATATTCTGTCCATCGGAATTCGCGTTTGAAATTGTCACTTTTTCATTCAATAGAATTGAACCCTTTAGGAATGCTTTGTTGGAAGAATTAGGCAAACTTTCACAAATTGTTTAGAATGTTATGAAATATCCCTAGTACCTCTATAGGTGACCCCATAAGCTTAAAATATGTAATTTGAGCCCACCGCTTCGGTTGTCCCGAGGTGGGCCCACTATTTCCGATTTTACCCTTTTGTGTTTATGACTTGTCTTTGAGCGGCTTTAAAGGAAAGGTTTTAACTTCTAAATAAAAGTCATTTTTAATACTCCATTACGTCTTATAAATCGTTTTGGATCTTGGAAACGATCTCGGAAAGATTATGCCTCCGTAACTCATTATGACATCCGAGATTCACTTACTATGACTCCGTCCGACTTCATTGATTTGATTTGTCATTCGATATGCCTCATTGAGTCTCTGGAAATATATATGTTATTTTTATTGCATTTAGTTTCTCACTACTCCGTTCATGGATGCCTCAATGTTTCCCCCACTGAGCCCGGGCCAGGATATGTTCTCAAGCGTATTCCTCTGCATTGTTCACCGTACCTCGATGTGAGGGGGCAGATATACATGTACATGGGTTGTGGAGTATGCTGTGCCATGTACACACATTATGATATGATATGATCTGATATGACCATCTGATATGATATGTTATGTTACAGGGTTATTCCCTCTTTTCTGATCCTTATGTGTTGTGGCACCAGCGTCGGGGGGTGACCACGTTCTGTCTGCCGAGTCCCTTGGCAGGGGCCGGATATGATATGGCATATGTTTCTGTACTCACTCTTTATGTTTTGAAAATATGCATTTAATACTCTAGACATCACACTCACTTTTCTGTACGTTCTGTTCCGGTTATGATTTTGTTCCGTAATGGAACCAGGTATGACAAACGTTTTCTGCAAGTACTACTTATGCTTTATGATCAGCATTTTGCTAATTTGGATATTCCGTTCATTTTCTGTATCTTCTGCTTTGATTATGACTTTGTTTATTACGTTCCGTGCTTTACATACTCAGTACATATTTCGTACTGACCCCCTTTCTTCGGGGGCTGCGTTTTCATGCAGCGCAGGTACTGACAACAGATTTGCTGACCTGCCTGTCTAGGACATCTATTCTGCTATTCTGGAGAGCTCTTTTGTCCAGAGCCTATACCTTGGTACAGTCTGCTGTTGTTGTATGAAATTTCCAAGGTGTAACACTCAAAATATGAAAATCCCCCCCAAAACAAATCCAAAAATTGCCAAAAAAATTCAAAAATTGAAGTTGTGGTTTGATTGGAGTGTTGTTGAAGTTAAATTTGAGTTTGTTGAGGTGAAATACATATAAATCCAAAGTTTGAGGTCATTTGGGTGGATTTTGAAGTTTTCACCATTGAAGCTTCATCAAAGCTTGAAGAACTCAAAGTGGGTTTAGTGGATTTTGGTAAAATTGAGCTTCAATTGATATTGAGCTTTGCTGTCTAGGTGAAAAGGAGCTTAGATCTGAAAATTGGGACAAAAACGAGTTGATTTGGGTACATTGGATTTTGAATGTTCTTCATTGTTCATCCTTGTTCTTGAGGAAGAAGAAGATAAAAAGGAAAGTTAGATTCAAGGAATCTAAGTCAAAAGTTGAAAAGCTGTTTTTCTAGCCAAAAAGGGTAAATACAAGGTTGAGTGGGTCCCAAGACGTTAGCAAATTCAGAAAATCTAGCACAATTCCCGAGCCAAACAAGGTATAGTCGAATTTCACTGAAGGTGGGAATATTGTAAATTACGGACCATAATTGGGAATGTAAAAATTAATTTGAAAGTTAGAGGGACTACAGTAGCTCACTAGAAATTGTCAAGATTATTTGTTACGGATCGTAATTCACTGGGCGTAAAAGTTAGGGAGCAAAATTAAAGCTACTGGAATTTGACACACATCAAAAATTACGGATTGTAATCCAAATTACGAACCGTATTTGATTGAGTGTAAAAGTTGAGGATCAAATTGGAGTTACTGGAAATTGGAGGGGATCACATTTTACGGATCGTAATTGTCCAATCGTAAAAGTTGAAGGGTCTAAGTGAACTTCCTGTCTCAAGTCGTAATTGAATTTTACGAGCCGTAATTGAAATTACGGACTGTATTTCTTGAGGTACTGTGACCGTAAAATTCAAGATTAACAACAGTTACAGGTGATCACTTCTAATTCATTTCTTTGATTTCTCAAGCCTTAAATCTTGTGCTTAATTCATTTCAATTTCAAAATTTTCCTTGGGATTGCTTGTTGGTTTGTGCCTCTAATCCTTTGGTAGGGAGCAAAAAAAAAATGAAAAAAAAATAAAAATAAAGAAAGAGTATAGAAATTTAATTTTTTTTAGTTGTTTCAAATTGATACCTTAGGTCAATTGGGGCTTCACGACCGCATTTTCAAGTTATCACCTACCCGGGCCTGAAAGTTTATTTATTTTCCGATTTTAGCATTCCATTTTCTTGTATCTCTCAACTAGTAGCCATTTAGTAGTTGTTCCTACTAGTGTTTACTAGTTCTTGTGTCTGCATTTCTTTCGTGCTAATTTCTTTCAAGCTTTTCTTCGTTTTATTTCATTGAAACTTTATTGGCTCTCATCCGTTTTGCTTTGATTCGTCTGTCATTCATCTAGACAAGAATCCATTATACCATAAAGGATAAGCAACGCGTGTATTTGATTGGACGAGCGATTCATCAACAACTTCGAAAGAGCACGGAGTGTGGTAAGGTTGAGAGTTCAATACGAGCGACGTGAGGCTTTTATTACTAATGTTGTTTGCTAGTTTTGCAGGTCATAATGTCCAATCAAGGAGATCGCACTCATGAAGGGACGAACCATCATACTTGGTGAGTTCCATGAACATGATCATTAGTCAATTGTCGACATTGACATCGAATGTGGGAGGATTGACGGCGAGGATAGATAGTTTGGAGGCGAAGGTGGTGCAAGTTGAGTCTTCAAGTAGAGTGGGCACTTCCCATTCTCTAGTTGAAGGGGATTTGGGCAAAAACACAGAAACTACTCCAACCATTACACCCGGGAAAATACAGGCATTGTGCTTCCCACCTACCACTTCCTCACCTAACCCACAAGCTCCATGACAACAACCACCTATTACCCAACACACTAATCGACAAGCCTATCCCCAACTATACTGAACATCCCAAAGTGAACGCGCACCCCAAAGAACCCCACAAAATGTACCACATGCACCCTAACAACCTCCCCAAAATCGATTCCAAACCCAATTCCAAAACCCTCTTTATGATGAAGAAGCAGAGGAAGTTGCCCAAGAGAGGTGGTGGGATGAACCAAGCAAGGAGGAAGGCGTGGGGGAGATGAACAACCAGGGTAGAGGAAGGCAAGGAGGTTTTGCAAGGTTCCAAGGCCATGAAGCGAGGTTCCAAGGTCATGAAGACCACGGGAGATGGAAAGAAAATAAGGCACGTGGGGACAATGATCGAAACTTGAATACCATCAAGGTAACACTTCCTAGATTCAAAGAAATTAGTAACCCGGAAGAGTTCCTCGAGTGGAAGTTGCAAAGTGAGAGGATATTCCTCACCAAAAATATGTCGAAAGCTTTGAACCCAAGGTATGCCCTCACCCAATTTGAGGGATATGCATCAACTTGGTAGGAATCCAAGAAGCGGGATAGAGTTCAACGTCAAATTTTCCTCAACGTCAAATTTTCGACATTCCTATTTGGGATGTGTTGATTGAGCTCATGGAAGCGAGTTATCTACCTCCTACATACTCTCAAGAGGTTATCAAGAAGGTATACATGTTGAAGTAAGGCTCCAAGAGTGTTGAGGAGTACTTTGATGAGTTCGAAAAATTGAGAATGAAGTTCAAGATTGAGCATTTGAATTACACTCTCATAAGATTTGTAGACAACTTAAACCGGGATATTTCCAAACCCATGAGGCTACAAACTTATAATAGCTTAGAGGAACCTTTTCATGATGCTTCCAAAGTTGAAGCGGATTTGAAAGACGAGAAGGCATACAAAGCCAAGAGCACTCCATTTTCAACTTGGAACAAAGGGAAAGAGAAGTGGAAGACGTCCACTTAGGAGAAACCCAACATCAATACTCCCATTCCTCAAGCCAAGTTTGACTACAAATCTAGAAGAGATAACCAAGCCAAAGGCGATAACAATGCTAAACCTAACTTCCCTTGTCCTTCTACCATTCAATGTTTCAAATGCCAAGGTAGAAGACACATTGCAAGTGAGTGTCCCAATAGGAGGACAATTATGATCTTGAAAGATGGGTACCAAACCAATGAGGAAGATGAGGGTGGGGTCGGTAATGATAATGAGGGAGAAAAGAGTGAGAATGAGGGTGAATCTAAGAGAGATGTGGAGGAGCGAATGGAGGAGAAACTAAACTTTGCTATTGTAGCTAGAAGAGCCATGGAGACATTAGCTAGGGAGGAGAGTGACCAAAGGGAGAACTTATTTCATGCCAGATGTAAGGTAGTGGACAAGGTTTGCTCATTGACAATTGATGGTGGGAGTTGCACAAACGCGGTAAGCCAATTTCTGGTGGAAAACATGACTTTCCTTACAAGGAAACATCCTAGTCCCTACAAACTCCAATGGTTCAATGAGTGTAGTGAAATGAGGGTGACTAAGCAAGCCGTTATTAAATTTAGCATTGGGAGGTATCACGACAAACTTTTATGTAATGTGGTGCTGATGCAAGCTTGTCACATATTGCTTGGTAGGCCTTGGCAATTTGATAGGGATGCACAACATAATGGAAGGTCCAACAAGTATTCATTTGTACTTGGGGGCCGAAAGTTTGTTCTTGCTCAATTGACACCCTATCAAGTGTGCGAAAATTATAGAACAATCATGAAAGAACTCTGAGAAAGGGTTAAAGTGGAGGAAATGGAGAAGCATGATAATGGAGCTTTAGTGGCTGTTGGTAGAGAAGGGTCATCTCAAGATGGACCCAACAGATGCATGTTGGCTAGGCCAAGCAATTTCTTGATAGGAGTTTATGAGAGGAACTTTATGGTAAGCCTAGTTAACAAAGATCTACTTTTGCATGCTAACCAAGATACTAACACTTTGCCTAGTATTGTGACTTCTTTTTTGCGGGAATATGATGAGCTATTTCCGAAAGAAATGCCAAAAGGATTGCCTCTATTGAGAGGTATTAAACATCAAATTGACTTTGTGTCGGGATCACAAATTCCCAACAAATCAGCATATAGGAGCAATCCGAAGGAAACAAAAGAATTGCAAAAACAAGTTGAAAAGCTTCTAGAAAAAGGTCTAGTGAAGGAAAGCCTTAGTCCATGTGTCATGCAGTGATTCTTGTTCTAAAGAAGGATGACACTTGGAGGATGTGCATTGATTGTCGAGCCATCAACAAAATCACGATAAAGTATCGCCATCCTATCCCTAGACTTGATGATATGTTGGATGAGCTTTGTGGCTCACATGTGTTTTCTAAAATTGACCTTAGAAGTGGCTATCACCAAATTCGTATGAATCCCGGTGATGAGTGGAAAATGACCTTCAAGACCAAGTTTGGTCTATATGAGTGGCTTGTTATGCCCTTCGGCCTAACCAATGCACCTAGCACCTTTATGTGTTTAATGAACCATGTGTTGAAGCTATTTATCTATAAATTTGTTATTGTCTATTTTGATGATATTCTTGCGTATAACAAATCAATGGAAGAACATGTGAGCCATTTGAGGCAAGTTTTTGATGTTTTGTTGCGTGAAAGATTGTTTGCTAATCTCAAGAAATGTGTGTTTGGGGTTGATAAAGTGGTATTCTTGGGTTTTGTTGTGAGTGTGAATAGTGTAGAAGATGATGAAGAAAAGATGGAGTCCATTAGTACTTGGCCAACTCCCAAAAATGCAACCGATGTGAGGAGTTTTCATGGGTTGGCAAATTTCTGCAGGCGTTTTGTGAAAGGGTTTAGTACCATTTCCTTCCCCTTACCCGAATTGATCAAAAACGATGTTCCTTTTGTGTGGGGAGAAGAACAAGAAGAGGCATTCCAAGAATTGAAGTGTATGTTGAGTTCGTCACCTTTGTTACAATTACCCAATTTTGAGAAACCTTTGAGGTTAAGTGTGATGCTTCCGGGGTTGGCATAGGTGGGGTCTTGATGCAAGAAGGCGAACCATTGGCCTAAAGGGGCCAGCATTGAACTACTTTACCTATGACAAGGAGTTGTATGCACTTGTGAGGGTATTGACCCATTGGCAACATTATTTGTGGCATAAGGAGTTTGTAATTCGTTCGGATCATGAATCCTTGAAACATTTGAAGAGCCAATTCAAACTCAACAAGAGACATGCAAAGTGGGTAGAACTTATTGAAGCTTTCCCTTATGTAATTCATTACAAGAAGGATAACGAAAATGTGGTAGCGGATGCTTTATTTAGAATGTATGTTTTGCTAAATACCATAATGTCTAGGATGATGTGGTTTGAAAGCCTTAAGGGTTTATATTCTCAAGATCCTGATTTTAAGGAAGTTTTTGAGGAGTTGACACAAGGAAAGTAGGTTGACTGGTTCCAACTTGTTAATGGGTTCTTGTTAAAAGTTGGCAAGGTTTGTGTTCCTATGAGCTCTTGGAGGGAGTTGTTTGTGAGGGAAGCCCATAGTGGAGGTATGATGGGACACTTTGGAGTGTCCAGAACACTTGACATTCTTTTTTAACAATTCTATTAGCCCAAAATAAGGCATGATGTGGAGAAGTTTTGTGGGCAGTGCTTGGAGTGCAAATAAGCCAAATCAAAGACTCAAGGTATGTATACTCCCCTTCCCACTCCTATTGGTCCTTAGGTTGATATTTCTATGGATTTCATATTGGGTCTTTCAAGAACCAAAAAGGGTCATGATAGTATATTTGTAGTGGTTGATAGATTTTCAAAAATGTCTCATTTTATACCATGTCATAAGTGTGATGATGCATCGCATGTAGCTTTATTGTTTGTGCATCCTGTCCTTAAGTTGCATGGATTCCCCCGCACTATTGTTAGTGAGAGGGACTCCAAATTCCTTAGTCATTTTTGAAAGAGTCTTTGGGGTACAGTTGGTACCAAGCTCATGTTCTCTACTTCTTGCCACCCTCAAATGGATGGTCAAACCGAAGTAGTGAATAGGACTCTAGGGAGTATGCTTAGATGTATGATTAGAGCAAAGCCCACTTTTTAGGAGGACCGTTTACCTTTGATTGAATTTGCTTACAATCGGTCTCTTCATTCCTCTCTTGGCATGACTCCATTTGAAGTATGTTATGGCTTTAATCTGTTGATTCCTTTAACCTTAACCCCTTTATCTAGTGATATTGTTGTGAGTTTACATGCAAAACAAAGGGCGGCCAAAATGATGAAAATCCATGCCAAGGTAAAGGAGAGCATTGACAAGGTCAACACTAAGGTAGCCAAGAGACAAAATCGTGGGAGAAGAAAACTAGACTTCCAACCCATGATTGGGTTTGGGTTTATTTCCGAAAAGAGAGATTCTCTCAAATGAGAAAAGGGAAATTGAGTCCAAGGGGATATGGACCATTCAAAGTGCTTGAAAAGATCAATAACAATTCCTACAAGATTGACTTTCTAAGTGAGTATAATGTTCATAATGTTTTCAATGTGAGTGATCTTTCCTCTTGTGTTATAGGTATGCCTTTAGATTCGAGGACGAATCTTCTCCAAGAAGGGGATGATGATATGAACTCAACAAGCACAAGGCCATTCAGTAGGAGTCAAACAAGAGCACTTCAAGAGTTGCAAGCCTTGTTCATGAAGAAGGAAACCTTGGAGGAGATTGCGGAGAAGTCCTCCCGAATTTACAACATTTGGGAGTTGGCATTGGAAGAGTTGTAAAGTGGCTAGATGCGCAAAATGGATAAAAGTCCAAATATTGGGCTAAGATTGCAATTGGAGGTCATACTTGCAAGTTATGAGGTTAGAATGACAATTGAAGGTCATAATTGCAAGTTATGAGACTTTGGATGCAATTGAAGACCCATGTGGGTGTTTTTGCAAAAGAGCCACTTCAAGGCCTTTTGGTTAATAGGCATTAGTATAAATATGACACTTAGCATTCATTTCATTTTTAGCTTGAATATTGTGTGGACTCATATTGAGAGATTTTAGTCATTAATATAGTTTGTTTGGTTACCTACAGTAAGTGTGATTTCCTTGCTGCAAATTCAATTGCTTATCTACTGAATTCATCTAGATTGCTCATTTGTGGATTCAAATTGAGTCTTCTTCTTTGAATTCAAATTACTTTGGTTCTTTGGTTGAAATCCTATTAGGAGGGTTTAGATTTCATATACCTAAGTTTGCCTATAGAATTCAATACCGTTGGGTATAGTATCCATCCTTCTATCTTCTTATCCCCAATTTTTCGTATCCTTTTTATTTCCTTTTTATGTTGTTTAATTCTTAGAGTTTCCCGAGGTTGATTGTTATCAATGGATCAAATTTTTTATTAATTTGGGATTTAAAATTGGGTTAGTTTAATTACACAACGTAGACCTCTTATTGGAGGTCATGTGTCATATCTGGTATTATAAAACCCGCGTTAATTAAAATGGCATGGATGAGTCATTTTGGTAACCGGCGATGGCATAAATGAGCCAAAGTATTGATGAGTGGCATAAATGAACCATTTCCGATAGTTCGATGGCACAAATGAGTCAAACTATTGATGAGTGGCATAAATGAGCTATTTCTGATAGTTCGATGACATATTTGAGCCTTTTCCGTAGGATATTTAAAGAAGAAAATGACATCTTTAAGAAAATACTGAATGAAAAGAAACTCTTGTTTGCAGGACCAACTTGAAGAGCAGTTGAGACACGCTAGTTGGTCTTTTTGCACGGATTATCCTTCATATGCACAGTTATGCTCTGCTCTTTAATTTTTAATTCTGTTTTTTTTTTTTTTTTTTTAATTTATAAGTTAAAGGTTAACAATTTTACCACTAGCCACTCAAGCTCTTTAAAATTACAAATTGGGAATACGGAAAAGGGTCAAATATACCCCTGTACTATCAGAAAATGGTTAAATATACCCCTTGTTATACTTTGGGTCCAAATATATCCTTTCCGTTATACTTTGGGTTCGAATATATCCCTCTGTAATACTTTGGGTCTAAATATACCTCTCCTTCTTTAAAATTATTCGTGATGGAAATGAGATATGACGTGGCACTGACAACTCGGTGAGGTGGACACCACATGACATGCCACCTCACTACCCCAACCCATTTACCCTCTCTTCCCCTTCTTCTTCCACCACTACTATCGCCTTCCCTCCACAACCTTTGCCACCATTAGCACCACCACACCACTACCATTGAAATTATTTACCATCGTTTTCGGACAGCAAAATTACCGTAGTAATTGAGCTTTGCTCTAGATGACTAACAAAAATAAGATTAATTGAATAACAACATCTGATAGTTCAGTTGGTCAAAAGTTAACCAAACACCATATTATTTGAAACAATAGTCTTTCTTCAATTCCATATAGATATTTAAAGAATCAACTGGGCAACAATAGAAAAGTAAGAAACGGTTCTAACCAAACAAAAAAAGTACTTAAAAGAATAAAAAGGTGTTCCACGTGAAGTCATCGCAGGACATATGTTAGCTAAAAATTATTGTCGTCTTTGATACCTGGAGGGGAGGAGATAGTGGTGCGGTGGTGCTAATGATGATAAAGGTTGTAGATGGGAGGAAATAGTAATGGTGGAAGAAGAAGGGGAAGAGAAGAGTAAATGGGCTGAGGGTGATGAGGTGGCATGCCGTGTGGTGTCCACCTCACCGAGTTGTCAGTGCCACGTCATATCTCATGTCCATCATGGACAATTTTAACGGAGGAGGGGTATATTTGGACCTAAATTATAACAGAGGGGTATATTTGAACCCAAAGTATAACAGAGGGGTATATTTGAACCCAAAGTATAATGGGAAGGTTATATTTGGACCCAAATATAACAAGGGGTATATTTAGCCTTTTTCTGCTAATACAGGGTATATTTGACCCCTTTTCCATTGAGAATATCGAGACATGCTTCGCTTGACATAAGTTCTATAATATTTTTATCATCAGAAACTGAACTTTTGCCTCATTCAACACGCATTATGTAGGAATTAAGTTATGTAGCACAAGTTGCGCAATATTTTTCATATTATTTTGAGTATAAAAAGTTTTGCCTTTTCCGGCATAACTTGTGTAGATGTTATGATGCACATGCCGAAGCTAAATGTAAACTATCCCGAGCGAAATCTAAACTTTTGCCTTTTTTCATATTATGTTAAGCGTTGAAAATTTTGCCTTCTCCGGCATAACTTGCGAGATGCTATGATACAAATGCCAAAGCTAAACGTAAAATAAGCCGAGCGAAATCTAAGTTTATGCTGTGCCAAAAGTGCTGAAAGGCAAAAAATAAAGAGCACAAATTGAAGGGTAAAAATTAAACACCACCCCTAAATAGGGACATTTGTGCGATTTACCCCGCTAGTAGGGGGCTGGTTGATTTATATGAACTGAACTTGACACAAAGAATGTTAATCACTAAAAAATGATTTTAGGATTACCAGTTGAATGTTTATTCAGTGGGGTTTAAAGACAAGTGAGATCGTATCCGATCCCAAACTCTTTCGAACACTAAGATTCAAAAATGATTTTAGGATTACCAGTTGAATTAATAATGAATATGTAGACCAAAATATGTTGAATAATGCAAGAAACGATTGTTGTTTGAATTTAAGAACTCACTAAGTTTTACAAACTTGAGAGCAAAAGTTGCTAAGGTTACAAGTCTCAAAGATGAGATGATCCAGTCTTTCCTCCTGAAGCTATATTTGAAAAAGCCAAATCTAGATTTTTCAACTCTAACATATATCTGTTGTGACGTGATCCTGACTTTTCTTGTAAGCACACAGCGGCGCTCCACCTTAAGCTGACGGATGGGACAGGTTTAATAGAGTCCACTTGTATTGCATCTCTCGATTTTACCCTTCTCTGCACCCTAATCCAGATTACTCCACTTTTTTCGGGAATCCTGTGAGAGCCTCCGGGTCCGCAAAGTATTCATGCCCACGTGGCCTCTTCTCACGCTTCCACTTGTCCCTCAAGGTTATCTCTTAATACACAAAATAGAAGCAGGCTCAACTATGCGTGGCATGATTTTTATGGGCTTAGGTACCATGGAGAGGACTCGGGAGCTTTCACCACATGCAAACGTGATTTGGTAACGTTTCGGGGGGCTTTCTTCCCGTTCTCTTTGGCTATTGCTACGATAACCAACTGTGTTGAGGTTTGTGTTCCATCGGGGGTCTATAACCACCAACCCCCCCCCCCCCCCTCTTCACTCCACCCGGTTTAGTAAGTACTATGTGAAAAAAGATTCTACTCCTAACTTAAATAAACTAGGAAATCATGCAGACTTATAGTAAATTAGTATTGGTCTACTCATAATATATAATTTTTTTGGAATTACTTTAAGCAACCAAAAGCAGCCACCAAAGATTCAGAACTGCACCTGCTATATTCTGCTAGCATAGCAGTCAAATCAAAGCACCCAAATATCAAATTTTTAACTCATAATAAAACACATAATCAATCCTCTATTTCATTTTTTGGTGTTAATTGGAGGAGAACTCCATTGCATGCGTGAACGAATCAATGAGATTTATGTATTGGGAGAAATTCGTACAACCCAGCTGGACTAGTACTGTTAAGCCACGTGGCTAAAGGGATAAGTTAAGGATGAGTCAGCACTTAGTGTCACCGGAAGTAATTTCATTATACCGAAAGTAATTTCATTGCACCGGAAGTACCGCTTGGTCCAGAAGGCTGTTGGAATAGCTCCGAAGGAGAGCTCAACAAGCAGCCATTACGGATTGGGTTAAATGTTATCTTCTGGTGTTATTAGGCTTAATGATCCCTTTTATTGCTTATTATTACCCAATTAATGCTCATTATGAGAAGAGGCATAATACATAGTATATATATATGTGCTCCTAGCTCTTAGTATAAATAGGGATTGCCATTCCCAGTGGAAGGACACGGAATTCAAGAGGAATACATAACTCCCATATACAGTTACTCCATTTTAAAGTTATTTTATATTCTACTAAGTTATCAATCATAAGCTTGGCTGGAGAAACTAATACCGGATTCAATCGAGGCTAAGGCTATTCTTAACCTTGCTTTGCTTTATTGCATTTTAATCTAATCTATTTGTATACTGTACTAATTTACTGGTCACTTTGATCCACGTATCCTTGACCACGAACAAAAATTCAGCTGAATCGATTTTCGAGTAAACAATTTGACGCCCATCGTGGGGCCAGGACAATTGTGGTTGTCACTGTGACCATCGTTTGTCTTGCTAACACGTATCAGGCATGCAGCAAACGACAACACGAATACTGGAACAATTTAGGTGACGTTCTGCTAGGTCCGGACGACATGCCCCTCCAAGTACCGGTTGGATGGTTCGCACCCTCAAGATCCAAACGGGGATGCAACAGGAAAGGAGCAGGACCGCCGCACCACTAAAGACGACATTCCTACCGACGATACTGATGGAGAATTAGTGCAGATCCTAATGGAGCGATATTACTTGATGAGCGAGGAGATGGATCAGATGAGACAAACTATCGTGTCCCTCGCGTCCGGTCCTCAGGTCAGAGTCACGGCTCCCGGCGGAGTCCCCACAACTCCTACCGATGGAAATTATGTCGCTGTCTGCAGCGATCTGATCGTAGGAAGGAACGGTGACACCTCCAACAGTGAGTCCATTCGTGGTGTTACCTTCCAAGTCGAAGTCAAGCGGTTCATGAGAGTAGGGCTGGGCATAAAATACCGAAAAACGAATTACCGAACCGAACCGGCTATTTCGGTATTTCGGTATTCGGGAATTCGGTTCGGTATTCGGTACTGAACTATAAAATTTAGTATTTCGGGATCGGTATTCGGTATTTATAATTATACCATTCGGTAATTCGGTAAATACCGAATACCGAAATTAAGTCCACTAGTGAGTAGTCCAGCCCAAATCCGAAATATAGGCCAATTGTATAAACATTTGAAGTGCAGTAGTCCAGCCCAAATCTCTCTTACAATGATCCACATGACCTTTTGTTCATCTTTAGGTTTCCGTCTTGTTCGTGTCTTCAAAGTTGTTGAGCCTGTTTCTTTATCTCGTAAAGTCTACCTCACTTGTATACTCCCTATTGGTGCTCTTTATTCTGTTTCCCTTTGGCTTTCAAACTCTGCTTATATCTATCTTTCTGTTTCCTTTATTCAAATGTTGAAAGCCCTTATGCCTGTTGCTGTTTATACTATTGGGATCTTGTTTAAAAAGGATGGTTTCAAGAACTCAACTATGGGGAATATGCTTGCTATTTCAGTTGGTGTTGCTATTGCTGCGTATGGTGAAGCAAAGTATGATTCTTGGGGTGTTTTACTTCAGTTACTTGCTGTTTTGTTTGAGGCTACTAGGCTTGTTATGATCCAGATCTTGTTGACTTCAAAGGGTATTAGCTTAAATCCAATTACTTCTTTGTATTATGTTGCTCCTAGTTGCTTGGTTTTCTTGTCAATTCCTTGTATTTTTGTGGAGCTTCCAGTATTGAGAGAGAACTCGAGTTTTCAGTTTGATTTCGTTTCTGGGAAATTAAATGGGTTGAAGTTCTGGTTACTTCCTTTGTTTGATGGTCCAGCTTCATTGCTGGTTCATTTTAGGTAAATTTATTGAACTCACTCATGGTGGAAAACAATTGGTGTCCTTTGATTTCCTGCAATTTTATGGTCTGTAAATTACTAGCATTTCAAGCAGTATTGCTCTGTTGTAATCTATCTAAAGTAAGGAAAGAAGTAAACTGCACAGGATCTTTCTGACTTCAGAGAGCTTGTATCTTTGTTCGTATTTCTGAAAATGGGTTTAATCTGCATTTTCATAATGTAGGAAAAACTAAGAGTCGCTGTTCGGGTTCACAAGCTGCACTTAGCTTTATTCCAGGTACGTAATTATGCATTTTAGTGAAACCAGCTTCCTTTCATCCCATAATCGATATGCATACTTATAAAAGAGAGGAAAATCTTGAGTATTGATGAGCAAAAAAATGGTATTACCGAATACCGTACCGAACCGAAATTTAATTTACCGATTCCCGAATTACCGAACCGAAGTTTGAAAGTTCGGTATTTGGTATATACTTTCAATTACCGAATACCGAATTACCGAACCCGAACTTTAAAAATACCGAACCGAATACCGAACGCCCAGCCCTACATGAGAGAAGTCATTGAGAAAATAGATTGAACTTCCAAGGAAGCCAAGAAGAATGCCAAGGAGTTCCAAAGGCGTTTGAGACAAATTCTTGGGGCTCTCCCAGTTATTGAGCGCCCTGACGCAAGAAAATACATTCAACGGGCGTACAAACCTGAAGCCTCTCTAGAGTTGATCCTGAAGAGGTTCAAGATGCCCGACTTTCCCAAATATAACGGGAGAACAGATCCACAGGAACATATCATGGCTTACACAATGGCGATGAAGGGCAACGACTTGAAGGAGTATTCAATCACCTCATTTGCCATGTCGGAGAGACTTTCGCTCAGGGGGCTTTGACATGGTATTCCCAACTGTCGGAGCATTCAATCATCTCACTTGCTATGTTGGCCAATACATTCATCAAAGCTCAGGCCGGTGCTAGAAAGGGATATACCAGGAAGGCAGACATCTTTCGCATCGCGCAGGAAGAATCTGAACGCCTTCGGGACTTTGTTACAAAGTTCCAGAAGGAACGTATGCTTCTACCAGTTATGCCAAATGAATGGGCAGCCGAAGTTTTCACCAAAGGATTAAACCCCTTAAGTTCTGATGCTTCCAGAAAGCTAAAAGAAAACCTCATGGAGTTCCAAGCTACTACTTCGGAGGACGTGCATAACAGATATGAGTCGAAGATCTGAGTTGAGGACGACTTGCTGGGGGCTCTCTCAATAAATCCCCCTGCCAAGACGGACAAGGGCTTCGGGCCAGATTGAAATTCATCGAAAAATTATTTCCAACCATACCCACGTCCGAAAGCAACCAGTGGCGGGTCAGGCTATCGATTGTTAGAAATACCACATTTAAATAAGAAGGAGAACCCCGGGAAGAAAGGTCACGGGATGCAGCCTAGAAATAATCCTTCCGGGACTGTTTCGAAAGGGACAATATCTTAAACTAGCAGATTATAATTTCACCATCAACAAATCACAAATGGTGTCCGTGTTAAAGGCCCATACAACATCACGCCTTCCTAGACCATTGCGATTGGATCCCAGTACTTGAGATTAGACGGTTTGGTGCAAGTTCCATGGGACCCAGAGCATAAAACCACAGATTACCGGCACCTCTGGGAGCAAGTGGCCAATATGCTCGCCAAGGACATCTTCGGGAGTACCTCAGCGAAAAGAAAAGGAATTACTATGGTAGAGCCAGATCAGACGAAGAAAAATCACTACATGTCATTAACATGATTTTTGGAGCAGCCATGATTGCTGGGACCAGCTTCACCGCGTCTAGGAAGATAAAGATTTCGGTAACATGGGAAAAAAAAACTCGGGACTTCCCAGAGAAGGACTTTATTACCTTCTCTGACGAGGATGCGGCGAGTAATGGTTGATCCAGGGAGCTCGGCTAACATTCTCCGCTGGAAAGAAGTGGAGGATGTGGGTTCTCCTGGAGAAAATCATACCGGTAGCAAGGCCTCTTGCTGGCTTCAATATATCTAGTGAAACTACTAAAGGCAAGATCGACTTTCCAGTGGAAGCCGAAGGGGTCGTCAAGGTAAAATATTTCTATGTAATCGGTGGTGATATGCAGTATAACGCAATCTTTGAGAGGCCTTGGCTTCATGATATGAAGGCCATACCTTCAATACTCCTTTGCTGCTCAAATTTCCTACTCCAGAAGGGATCAAGCAGATCCGAGAGAGCAGCCGGCGTCGAAGGAAATGTTCACGATCGAAGAGCCCGCATGAGTTAAAAGTTCAGCTATACATGATGAATAACAATTACAGGATCCGGAGCTCATATCAGATGCAGTTCAGCAGGTTCCGTCGGAGAACAAGAACGATGTAGGATTGGAAGAGGTTGTAGACGAATAAGGAGTCCCAAGATACTTCTAGCCACCCGATGATTCAGATACCATGAAGTCTATGACTGAGGACCTCGAACATATCGCCTTGCATTTGGATCAACCAGAAAAATAGGTATACCTGAGCACGGAGCTAACCCCGGAGCTCAGCGAAATAATACTTAATTATTTAAGAGATAACAGTGACTGTTTTGCCTAATCCTATAAGGATATTATAGGTATACCCTCGGTCGTGGCAACCCACAAGCTCGGGCTGGACCTCATCTTCCCACATGTGCCCCAGAAGAAGCGACCCATTACTGAAGTCCGTAACAGGTTTATCAAGGAAGAGATATACCGTTTGTTATATATAGGATCTATTCGGGAGGTAAAATATCCAGACTGGTTGGTGAACTTAGCCGTTATACTAAAAAAGTGCAATAAATTTAGAAGGTGCATAGACTTTAAAGACCTTAACAAAGCTTGTCCGAAGGATGCATTTCCGCTTTTGAGGATCGATCAAATAATCGATGCCATGTTCGGTCATGAAGTAATGAGTTTTCTCAATGCTTACTCCGGGTATAACCAACTAAGGATGCACCCGGAGGACCAAGAGAAAACTTCTTTGATCACCAATTTTGGTACTTATTGTTACAATGTAATGCCTGCATAAAGATACTTTTTACTAACTGTTTCTTCCATTTTGCAGGTTTAACACACAAGAGGGATGTCTATGATTTACATATCAGACAAGGAAATGGAATGCAACTTTTACAACAAAGGGATGGTAATACTTCTGTAATTTGTAACATACACTTTCAAATAGTAATTATTCAATGTCTGGTATTAGTGCCATTTGGTACTCATCCTATTGAACAAAAATTATTTGGAATAACTATGAAGAAGATATAGAAGATCCCAAGTAGGGAACAAACAAAATCAAATGATAAACAACAGAGATTAAAATTTTCAAGATCTAACAACAAGCACAAAGAAATCAAGAAGGGAAAAATGCAAATCCGACAAAGACCAAGGAACATCAACAACTACAATCTTCACAATACATCTGTCGCATCAGCTATAATACAAATTGGAAAGAAAACGCAGGCAAAACAACTAGGAAATCAGTGAAATCGAGAAAATACCAATCGAAGATTATAAAACTCAAAACAGAGCTTTCAATCTTCCAGCTGATTATTCAAACAACAAACGGAGAACCCACTGTCAAAGCCGATCTTCAGTTGCATCACAGCAACAACAAGATTGATGAATTTTTTAGATCTCCGGCTAGCACATTTACTTTCCTAATAAGGGCTTTGGAATTTGGGTGTTTTCATTTTCTTTCGAGAATAGGACGCTATTTCCTTTTTGTTTGTATAGACTTTATTTAATACAATAAAATAGCCCTTGTGGCCTTATTTTTTTAAAAAAAAATTTCTTCCTCGGCTTCCCAAGTCATCTCTTCTACATTCTTATTCCTCCAGAGTACTTTTACGGAAGCTACATGTTTGGTTCGCAACCTACGAACCTAGCAATCTAGAACAGCAACAGGGACTTCCTTGTAGGATAAGTGCTTTGTAACCTAGACATCATCTAGGGATACAACTCTGGAAGGCTCTGTGATGCACTTGCGGAGCATGGATACATGAAAGACCGGATATACAGACTCCAAGTATGAAGGTAGGTCTAGCTCACAGGTTACTTGACTTGCTCTACTCATAATCCTGTAAAGGGTCAATGTATCTAGGGCTAAGCTTAACCTTTTCACCAAACCGCATTACGCCCTTCATTGGAAACACCTTCAAAAACACTGAGTCATCTACCTGGAACTCCAAGTCTCGTCATCTATTATCTACATAACACTTCTGGCGACTCTGAGCTGCTAGTATCCTCTTCTAAATGAGCTTAACCTTCTCCACCGCTTGTTGGACCAAATCAGACCCTATCAATCTTGATTCTCCGACCTCGAACTATCTGATAGGAGATCTACATTTCTGCCCATATAGATCCTCATACGGGGCCATTTGGATACTGGAATGGTAGCTATTATTATACGTGAAATCAATAAGTGGCAAATGATCATCCCAGCTACCTCTAAAGTCTATCACACATGCTCCTAGCATATCCTCGAGCATCTGAATAGTACGCTCAGCCTGCTCGTTTGTCTGGGGATGAACTTGTTATATCCCGTGCTTTTACGTATTTGGAAAAATTAGAAATAATCTTGATTTGTGAAAAATAAGGTCTTAAGTTAATTTTATGTAACACATGAGTTGTTATGAAAGAATATTAATGTGAAAGTGTCGGGGAAGGTTAAGGGCAATTTTGGAATTCTGGAAATTTATTTCGGGAATTACAAAATATGGAGTATAAGTCATAGGGCCAAGAATAATGAAAGAAAAGTAAGGCCCATAAGTGAGGGGGTGGCCGGCCATGCCATGGCTTGGCCCAAACCCATGATGTTGGTCATGTGACTTAGCATGTGACCAACTAATTATAAAAAAGGGTTAAGTTTCAAGAAAATTCAAGAAACATTAAACAAGAGAAAAACAAAACAAGCAAGAGCAAAGAAAGGAGAAGGGTTTCGGCTGGTCATAGTGAAATTCAACCACCAAAAATCTTACCAAAAAAATTATTCTCTTGTCGGATTTTCACTAATTCAAAGTCCCTTTACAACTTGGTGTAGTTGATTTGGAGAGAGAAGCACTCAATTCTTCAAGGTGACCATTCATTCAAGTGAAGAAGAGGGAGTAAGAAAGGTAAGAATTCACCCCTTATTCTTGGGTTATAAAGTCATGTTTTTGTTGTAGTATGTAGAGATGAATTGATTGTATGGAAACATAGAAGTTTGCAAAGTGGATAAGAGAGATAGCCTATAGCCGTGTGTGTATATGTGTTGTATAATTATGGTGAGTCGAAATTATGTTGAATTCTAGTTATGTTAATGGAGGAATTCACATTGAAAAAGGAAGTTGAAGTTGGAATATAGTAGTTGGCCGTGTGGTAGGGTTCTTGGAACATGGCGATGAATTAATGTTATTTGGTGTGTTAGTGTGTTATTGTGATGTTTGCAATGTAAATGAAGATAAAATGATATAAGTTTGTATTGAAATGGAATGTAGAAACTTATGTCGTTTTAGTATGATTTTCCGACATTAGGAAAATGAAGTTAATTGGTTGTTAATTGTGATGATCATTGATGAATTTGGAAGTTGGAAACATGTTATGGAGTTGTATGCCAAAGGTTTGATGTTTTGCATAAGTTATAACTTTGACGGAAAGTTGTATATTATGTATATCGAGTGTATAACTTAAGGAAAATGATATGAAATATTTCTAAATCTATATTGTGATGATCTTGAGTGATAATGAATGTGAAATCATTGATATTAGTTTGAAAGTTTGGGTTGGAATGAAGGTTATGTCAACTTGTTAGAAAGATGACTAGTTGAAGGATATTGTGTCTTTAATGGTTGTTGTTGATGTTGATGTTGTTGTTTGGGTTGTTGTTGATGGTTTCTAGCCGAGTTGAATTCTCGGGGGTGCTATATGTATAGGGGAAGTGCTGCCGAAATTTTGGTAGATAAATATGCATTAAGTTGAAATCATGGCATCCATAACTCACAATTGGTAAATGTGACCATTTGCAGATTTTTGACGAAACGGGAAGTGAGCTTGGATAGACTTAAAAAGCTCAAGAGGTATGTAAAGCAACCCCAATTCTTCCCTTGGCATGTCCTTAGTGTGTTAGGGTCGGATCCGGGCCTCGAAAGACTTCTCGGCCCTCGGAATCCGCAAGAGAAAATTTCAGTTTTTCCTTCAGTAGAATTGAATCATTTCAGTACGCTTTGCATGAAATAACGCAACTTTGCTCTAAATTACTTGGAAAGTCATAGAATGTTTGTAGAACCTTTTTAGGTGTCCCCATAAGATTAGAGGGCACAATTCGAGCCCGCCGCCTTGTTTGTCCCGAGGCGGGCCCACTATTCCCGGTTTTGCCCTTAATGTACTAAAGCTTTCCTTTTAAGCGATTTTTTGAAAGAAACGTTTGACTACCCTTTTTAATTACCTAACGAATATTGTTTTAAATATCCTATTAAGTCTTGTAAATTATTTTGACACCCGGAACGACTTCAGGAAGGTTATACTTCTGAAATTTATTATGATATCCGAAATGCATCTATTATGATCCCGTCCAACTCCATTGGATTTGTTTGGCTTTGATACGCTTCACCGAGTCTTTGAAAACATTTATGATATTTTTAAATTGCATTAGTCTCTCACTACTCCATTCGTGGATGCCCCAATGTTTCCCACACTGAGCCCGGGCCAGGATATGTTGTCAAGCGTGATCCTCTGCATTGTTCGCCGTGCCTCGATGTGAGGGGGCAGGTATACGCGTACATGGGTTTGTGGAGTATGATGTGCCATGTCCGCTTGTTCTGATATGATTTGCTATGGCCATTTGATATGACATATTATGCTACGGGGTTATGCCCCTATTCTGATTCTTCTGTGTTGTGGCACCAGCGTCGGGAGGGTGGCCACGTTCTGTCTGCCGAGTCCCTTGGCAGGGGCCGGATTTGATATGACATATGTTTCTATACACACTCTGCATGTTTTGGAAATATGTATTTGATACTTTCTGTACGTTCTGTACCAGTTATGATTTTGTTTCTGTAATTCAGGCTTTACATATTCAGTACATATTTCGTACTGACCCCCTTTCCTCGGGGGCTGCGTTTTCATGCCGTGCAGGTACCGACGACAGGTTTGCCGATCCGTCCGCTTAGGACCTTATTCTGCTATTTGGAGTGCTCTCTTATTCAGAGCCATCTTTTGGTATAGTCTGTCACTTCTATATATGTATATTCTCGTTCATGGGTACGGCGGGGCCCTGTCCCGTCATATGATTTTGTCGGTCTGTTTAGAGGTCTGTGGACATGTTTGTGGGTTGGGGTCTTTCTGTACAGTTGTGTGCTTATGTTGTGCTTGGGCGATTCCATTCGCCGCGGCGGCCGGTCCGCACATATTTAAATGTTGCTTTGTTGGCCCTGTGTGGCCTTTGTTGGTATTTTCTGCGTGCAGGGTATATGGGATAGTCCGTAAAACAAAGGAAACTCTGCCGAAATTTTTCTGGAAATTATCTAAATTGGAAATAAAGCCTTGTCGGCTTCTGCTATATACTAGAATGTGTTTGAGTGCCCAGATCGGACACTAGTCACGGCCTACGGGGTTGGGTCGTGACAGAACTTCTGTACTAAGGTTCACTTGTGTCCCCAATCCTTTCTGGATTGATATCTAGAATTTAGCTAAACTGTGCACCTCTGTCTGAAATAATAGATATTGGAACACCATGAAGGCATTATCTCCTTAATATACAACTTCGCGTAATCTTCGGCGGAATAAGTAGTCCTGACGGTAGAAAATGTGCTGACTTTGTAAGCCTATCAACAATCACCCATAATCGAATCAAACCTGCGCTGAGAACGAAGCAAGCCTATAATGAAATCCATATTAATCACCTCTCATTTCCAAGTTGGAATCTCTATATCCTGCAACAATCCGCCAGACTTCTGATGCACAACTTTTACTTACTGACAAATTGGGGATTGGGCCACGAACTCGACAACATCCTTCTTCATACCATTCCACCAGTAAACCTCTCTAATGTCATGGTACATCTTCGTCGTCCCTAAATGAATAGAATAGCGAGAATAATGAGGTTTCGCTATAATTTGTTGACGTAAACCTGCAACATCCGGATCGCACAATCTGCCTCGATACCTCAGAACTTCGTCTCTGAAAATCTCAAAAGGTGACTTCTCTTTCTGTGGGGCTATCTCCCTGTACTGAATCAAAGTAGGATCCTCATACTGGTGTTCTTTAACCTTAGATACTAAGGATGATGTCTCTGTATTTTAAACTTTAACTCTTGCATCGCCTAAGTCCAATAATCGAACTCCTAGGCTAGCTAACTGATAAAGTTCATGAGCTAACTTCTTTTTTCCTGTTCACAAGTAAAACAAACTATCGATGGATCTGTAGCTAAGGGCATCGGCTACCACATTTTCCTTCCCTGGATGGTATAAAATATCAACATCATAATCCTTAAACAGCTCCAACCATCGCCTCTGACGTAAATTCAATTCTTTCTGCTTAAAGATATACTGAAGGCTCTTATGATCTGTGTAAATATCAACGTGGACGCCATATAAATAATGTCTTCAAATCTTAAATGCGTGGATCACTGCAGCTAACTCCAAGTCATGGGTAGGATAGTTCTTCTCGTGCTTCCTCAGCTGTCTCAAATCATAAACAATAACTTTACCGTGCTGCATCAACACATACCCCAACCCGACGCCCGAAGAGTCACAATAAATAGCATAGCCCTCTAATCCCTATGGAAATGTCAGGACTGGCACTGAAGTTAGTCTGTTCTTCAACTCCTAAAAACTCCACTCACAAGCGTCTGTCCACTAGAACTTAGCTGCCTTCTGAGTCAGCTTCGTCAGTGGTGCTGAAAGAGCGGAGAAACCCTCTAAAAATCTCCTATAATATCGTGTCAACCCCAAAAAAACTATGAACTTTCGTCGGTCTCGTGGGTTTAGGCCAAGTCTTCACTGCCTCTATCTTTTGAGTATTAACTCTAATGCCTTCATATGATACACTTTGTCCGAGGAAAGCCACGGAGTTCAACCAGAACTCACATTTACAGAACTTCATATACAACTCTTATCTTGAAAAACTTTGAGTACAATATGCAAATGATCCGCATGCTCAGTCTCTGATCGAGAGTAGACTAGAATATCGTAAATAAACACAATCACGAACAAATCTAAGAAGGGTCTGAATACGCTATTCATCAAGTCCATGAACACTGCTGGCATATTAGTCAACCCAAAGGACATAACAAGGAACTCAAAATGACCATATCTGGTCCTGAATGTTGTCTTCGGAATATCTTTCTGACCTGATGATAACCTGACCTTAAGTATATCATCGAAAAGCATCTGGCGCCTTGCAACTGATCAAATAAATCATCAATCCTTGGGAGAGGATACTTGGTCATTAGAAATAGATAAAATAATTATAAGAAAAGATCCAGGACTGCAGATCCGGCTAGTAGCTCACCCTAAAGTCTCTGATGAATAGCCTCAGGATTAGTCACGAGGTCTCGAACTGGAACCCGAAGCAACTATGCACTCCACAGAAAGTGAAGCAAGCGTAGTATAAGTACGACACTAGTACTCGTAGCTATCATAGGCCGACAACGATTAGATAACGCATATAAGATAAAGAAATCAACAAGTAGAGCAAATAAGGCAATCAAGTACAGTCACAAAATCAATCTTCTGTTACAATTTCAGAAATAGTATGAAATTCATCAAATAAGCAGTCCTGAGTGAATGAATGAATGTATGGAAATGCGATGCAGTGCCACACATGCCATCTCTCCACTCCCGTACACACATGCTAAGGGATATGCCTCAATGACATGACCCATGGGGCAGCCGCGAAGTCCATGTATCAATCTCGCTCTCCAACAAAGACCTCGGAGGCCTATCAATAGTGCTATACAGGCCAACTCTCGCTCTCCGAAAAATACCTCAGAAGGAATCAATCACTATCTTACCATCATATCGATCATGTATAAAAATGGAATGCATGACGTGCATGGAATCAATTCCAGCAACATCGCAAATAATAGAATGAATAAATAATTGCATGTCACGAATACAAATTACAACTCAAGTTGATAATATTATCCTCCCATTTTTCCATGTGGTAAGTCAGATATCGAGTGCCAAAGTAGATTAATAATAATCATAATATATTAGCAAACATGGCGACAAGCCCACATAACAACATTCATTCCAAGCCGGTGGATTTATTACCACAACTATACCCAAAGTCCTATCATGTTTTTCCCGTCAATATCTACAAACTACATACGGTTCTCTAATCCAAGTCTAGAAAGGTAAGCCATAACCTATCTCAAAGGCTGAACAGGTGCTAAGAAACTTATGCCAACGCCTTTCTCTTTCGGAGAACCTCAAAACTAATGTCTTTCAAATACGCATTCTACGTTAGAACATGAATCCATGAACACCCATAATGTTATACTTCTAAATGGAATCCAAGAACACCACCCCAAAAGCGACCCCAGGCCAACAAGGGCAAAATCGAAACTTTAAGTTAGAAACATGCTTCCCATAATCTAAATTGTCATAATCCTAAGTTTCATGGAATTCTAACCCCCATGGAGCCTCCAATTTCAGTAATTACACAAAACCTAACTTGTGCCAAAAACCTATAACTCAAATCATTTGAAAATCCATTTGAAGTTGGAAATCGTGTTTGAAATAGTTTACCCAAGCTTCAACAAGCTAATATTAGGAAATTTTTCCAAAACACACCATGATTAATAAGAGAAACTCTATTTTTGACTTAGGGTTCATAACCCTTTAAATCACTATTCTAAAACATGATTCCTAACATGAAATTTCTAACTAATTAAAGATGTAATCGTAATAGGATGATAAGAAACTTACCCTAATGAAGATTCTTGAAAATCCCCTCAAAATCTCCCTATACCGAGCTCCCTAGGTCTTAAAATGTGTTTAGAATGAATGAGGTTCGAATTTGGGGAAAAGAATTAAAGGGTTCTATTTTCAGCGATTTTTGCAAAAGCGGGATAAGGCTTGCAGGTGCGACCTGGCTTCTACGGAAAATAATCCGCAAAGGGGGAAACCACTAACTTCCCGAAATTCCTCAGAAGAGGAGAAAAGGGCACAACAACGGGCGCGCAGGTGCGACCCATGGCTCGTAGATGCGGTTGCACTAGAACTAGAAAATTTGGGTTTTCACCAAGTCCGATCCAACCCTCCAAACTCGTTTAGAAACTCATGTACACAAACCAAACATGCAAACTTATCATAAAACACCCTACGAACTCCTCGCGTACTCGGATTTCCCAAAAGTGGTCGCCTTGATCTAGTGTTGGCCCAGGTCAAATCAAATTAAACTAAAATAAACATTTCTAATCAACGACCCAAAATCCAAAAATATGCCTCGGGAACCGAACCAAAGGATCAACTAATTCAAAAATCACCTTCCTGGCCTAAAGGAACTAACATAATCCGATTCGGGACGAAAATTCCCAAAAGTCAACTATTGATCAACCCTTTTTCACTTATTCAACTTCGAAATCTTGAAAATCCTCAAAACCAACCAAGGCTCGCCCGATTGCCTCAGAATTGCGCCACCCATCCCCAATAGTCATAAATACAGAAAATAAACTACAGAAAGAGAATTTTGGGAAAAGAGTAAAATGCCTAAAACGACCAAACGGGTCGTTACATTACATTATTATAATGTTGCTTCACTAATTTCATGGTGATAACATATTGTTTAGTAACAAATATAGGTTTTAGAACCTAAAATTAGTTCACTTCTTATTAAAAAAAAATCTATTTTGGTTGCAAAAGCAAGTGTTAGGTTGTAAAGTTTGATAATATGTAGCTAGTGTTAGGTTATAAATTCAATAATATGTAGTTGGCTTATTAGCAGGGTATGCAAGGGTAGTGACATAGCTCTTTTGAGGACCCTATTCTCCTATCCCTAAGCACCTTATTAACTAGTTTCAACTACTACCAATCTCCAATTCTTGAGAAGGCCAAAAGGTATTGCTAGGATTTGATGGGTAATGGTCTCTTTGTGGTAAAGACATGAGGAAAAGTAAGCAGTACAAGACATTTATGAAGGCATAATCATCAGTGAATGTATTTCTGTTGTTAGTCTATGCATAAACCTTACCCTTTTATTTTGCTTTTAATGAATGCCTTCTGCTAATATTAGTTCAATGGTCTATGCATAGACGTTGTCTCGTCTATAATAAAAGTTATAAATCTAAAGTGTTTATTTTCAACCTCAAGCTCAAATATGAAATGTTCATCTTTTACCTCAAGCTCAAATATGAAATTTTATGCAAAATCACCTTCAATCTTCTCCAAATTCACTTAATTTGGAGATTTAGACTTCTCAAAAAATCCCCAACAAAACCCAATGACACCCACTTGAAATAAATCACTCCTTCATAAAAACCATTTTTTCAAGTTTGAAGCTGAATTTCTACAATGGCTATCCTCAAACTCAAATCTAAAATTTAATCCAAGACCACCTTAAATCTTCTCGAAACTCTCTACAATTTGAGATTTAAACTCATCAAAAGATCCCCAACCAAATCCAACAACACGCACTTGAAATGAATCACTCTTTCAAAAACTCATTTTTCAAGCTTGAAGCTCAAGCTCCAACCATGGCTGTCAATGGAGTATATTTCAAATGTTGGAGGAAAATATCGTGGGAATGAATTGAGAGAGGGGAATATCATTTTATATATATATATATATATATTACAAGGTAAAAGATATATTTTAGATTTTTATTTTGGTTTAATTTATTATTTTGGTTTAATTTATTATTTCTTACTTTGGATTAAAAGGGTATTTTATAAAACTTGGGGGCTATGTTGAAAGCTTGAAATAGTTATTATTCTATTTTTTTATTTTTTAAATCGCTAGACGAAAATGTTTTTTTAAAACTTGGGGGCTTGTTTTGACGCTCAGCTAACTTGTCTCCACTTAATTAGCACTAATCCTAAAAAGAATCTCGTCACCTAATAATTAAAATTTGGAGTCCAAATTCCTTAAAAAAACTTGCTTTGACCCTCGTAATACGAATCAAGACAATCTTTTTGGGACTAAGAGAGTAGAATATATCATTGGAGGTCCTCCTTAAGGTATAAAAGTGAACTTTACCTCAAATTTCCCTCGATCTATCTCGCCACAGTACTACTTAATAGTCATCGACTCAGCGTTAACCGTGATACTCCCTCAATTCCCAAAGAAAAAAGAGTAAAGACCAGTGCATAAAACAAGAGAATCAAAGCTATAATAGGAATATTTTACTATAAAATAAAACTGTAAAGAAAGTAGAGTAGAGAACAATCGGAAGAAAGTAGTGAGAGATCTAGACAGACAAATTATTCCCTCTAAATTAGTGTATACATTGATTGATATTAGCTCCCCATTTATCAATAAACAGAAGTTATTTGCAATAAATTTCAAATCTTTGAAATTATTGACGAGTTACTAGCTTGATTTGTTATTTCAGAAAATGACGTATAAACTATTTTTAAGTTACCTGCTTAATTGCAAGTTTTTGCAGAAAGTTATTTCCAAGCTACTTGCAAGCTGTTCGTAAGCTACTCACAAGCTGCTTGCAAGCTTGCAGATATATTCAAGAAGATGCTTGCAAGTACCTAGTTAATTACAAAAAATTTCATAAAGTTGCTTGCAAGCTATTTGTTTGAGTTACTTGCAAGCTACTTGCTTCATTGTCTTTTCAGCAAGCTGTCTGTTTGATTTCAAACATTTGCTTGTATATAAGCTATTTGTGAGTTAGCCGTTTAATTACAAACATTTTTAGGAAGCTACTTACAAACTACTTGGTTGAGTTAATTGCAAACTCTAGTTGCATGATTGTAAAACTCTTCTCAAAGTTACTTGAATCCCCTTTAATAAAAATTCTGATTTCGCCACTGCTTTTAGATAAGATCAAATAACTATGTCTTCAAGCCCAAAGAGGTGATCAAGTTTTCGCACATATACAGGGAAGGTAATGTGCCAGCTGACTCACTGTCCGAGATCAGTCACAACATGCTGGGTATTACCTACTTTATGAATTTGCAGGAGCTACCTGACCACATTAGGAGTTAACTCAGACTTGACTAAATTGGCTGTCCATTATTTAGACAGTTCAAGACCAAGATTTGGTCTGGACGAATCCTCCCCACTGATTTTTCATGATTTTGCCTACCAGTGCCTTTTAAGGCAACTGTTGGTGATCTTATCAATCTGTTTATTTTAAACCCTTCAATTGATTCAGATCTTCTTGCAGCATATGCAACACCAAGGTTGGACACTCTTCCAAAGGGACATAATCTGTAGATAGTGTACAACCTTCATGAAGAGTTTTTTATACTTTGCTCTTTTTGACAATCATGACAACCTTGGAGTCAATCGAATTGTTCATATTAAGTTCACTATCAATAGCTTAACATCTTATCTATGTTTTCCTTGTACCTTAGAAGAGTTATACATAGTTTTTGCTTGGAGACTATAACCTTCTCCTTGAAGACCACTGGTTGGACTTCCCTTTTGTATATTGATATGGTTAACTTGTCCATGATCCTAATCATCAGACTAGAGTTAGATCTTATAGCTCTTCTTAGTTACTTTTGGAGGTTTTGGTACATGTCTCCCTCCGATATACTCTTTTTTACTGTAAATAAACACGGGAGGGGTTTATGCCAAACTCTCCATCACCACGGGAGGTCAAAGTCTGGGTGGATGGATTTTACAAAAAAAGTAAGCTAATATCATCAACTATGACATCTTCACTTATGCCCACATTATAACACATATTTGTAGGCTCCTTTAGCCAGCTAATACCACAAGCGCGCGATGAACGCATAGTGGGTGCCAATTAGGCACACAGTGAATTTTGTGGTTTAGAAATTACATTTTGTTTTATTACGTTAATATTTTTTTTGTATTCATCGTACATTTTGTTTTTGGAAGATTAAGATTTTTGTGATTTTCTACTCTCGTTTTGGAGACTGAAATCCTTGTGATTTTGTGCTCTAATTTGTTACTCAGTTTGAAGATATAAAAAATTTGTGATTTTATTAAATCTGATTAAAGAAGAAGGAAGATTACATTTTTTCACTTTCCTCCACAACATCACCATGTCACTTCCACTTCAGCATTGTGTTAGATTTCCATAATATTTTTTCCCACGTCACCAAATTTCTTCTTTTTCCTTACCCACCACCAAATCCATCAACCAAATAGTGCAAACAAGCATATCCCCACCACATAATATTAATCAAATGGGTTATTTATGAGCATGACATGACTTAAAAAGAAAATCGAGAATCACAGGGAGTAACACTTGTACAAGATTAAATCTATGTTAATTTGGTCTTAGATCCAATTCAGTTATACTCCCTCCATTTCAATTTGTTTGTCTAGTTTTTACTTGGCACGGAGTTTCGGAAAGTAAAGAAGACTTTAGAATCTTATGATTATTAACTAAAGATATGTAGAATATATCAAAATGCCCTTTAATTTTGTGGTCTTAAACATATCACATGAAAAGTTAAAATTAAAGAGCTGACAAAAAATGAAAGAGAAATTATATTTTAAACGAACTAAAAAGGAATGTAAGACAAACAAATTGAAATGGAGCGAGTAACGATAATCAATTTACTTATGGGATGATAATAAATATTTGGAAAACTGAATATTCGGTAATTTTTGTAATTCTTCTTCTTTTTATCTCGGCAAAAATCTAAAGCTATTCCAAAAACTCTAAAGGTCTTGCCCAAGAGATTAAATATGAGCAAGAAAGATACTGTTGTTGTATTAACTATGAGCAAGAAAGACACTGTTGTTGTATTAAATATGAGCAAGAAAGACACTGCTGCTGCTGCTGGTGTTGCTGTTGCTGCTGCTGCTGGTGTTGCTGTTGCTGTTGCTGTTGTTGTTGTTCTTCTTCTTATTATTATGACACAAACCTCCAACTTCCTAATTATCACCAACCATGATTCTTTTACGTCCAAAGAGTTCCATTGTTTTGATAGTATCCCAAATAAAAATTGTCTGGTCTCACCGACCATACACATGTCTGTTGTCCAATCGGAACTTGTCCGCTTGGATACAAACCCGTGGGTCGTTAAACACTTCAAAATTACGAGTCCGGAGCCTAAAGGGTATAAAAATACACGGTTTTTACCAAAAGGGAACGTTAAAAATTTATTATACCAAAACGGGTATATCGTGGGCTGATCCACGATATACCCCAAATTTTTTTTTTTTTTTTAAATTATCAGAAAACGAAAACGAAAATAAAAAATAAAAAATTACAAGTATAACGTGGACTGATCCACGTTATACAAAATAAATTGTATAACGTGGATCAGTCCACGTTATACAAGTTTTAATTGTATAACGTGGACTGATCCACGTTATACAATTTATTTTGTATAACGTGGATCAGTCCACGTTATACAATTTATTTTGTATATTTGGACTGATCCTTTTGCCCTAATTTATTTACCTTCGTTCCCATCCCCCTAAAATCTTCCGCCGCTTCTTCATCCTTCGTTGTCTTCTTCATTCCCTTGCTAAAATCTTCAATTCTCCTCCATTAATTACAGAAGCTCTATTTTCTTCTACTTTTCCTTCTCCTCTATTTTTTTTAAACCCTGCAAAACAATCTAATTTTTGAAGTAGCATCTCCAGCGTATTCATCTATTATTGCTATTTAAATTGAGGTATTTTTTCTAACTCATATAATATTGTATATTTATAATAGATATAGATCTGTTTTTCTTATATATCTTAATTGTTATTTTTTATTTGTGTTATTTAATACGTTTCTGTTATTTTGTGTTATTTTAATTTGAACTTAAAATATGATTGTTAGAAGCATTATTATATAAAAGGTCCTATTTGTTTAGTAGCACTTTTGAAGAAATTTGTTGTTATGTTACTGTTATTTTTGTGAATTCTTATATAAAAGATCTGAATAACTAAATAATATATTTTGTTAGGAATTGTTATGTTGCTGTTATTTTTGTTAGTGTTGTGGATGTTTGTAAAACGTGGACTGATCCACGTTATACAAAATATAGTGTATAACGTGGATCAATCCACATTTTACAAGTTGAAACATTGTGAAACTGGATATTGCCAATAATAGACCGATGATGACATTTTCGGTACAGGAAAAAAGAATTGTGAAATGTGTCAAAGAATCGAATTTTTTCCTCTCTTTTTGTGAATGTTGCTTTGTTTGATGTATTTATGCATTACCATAGTAATTTATGACCGCAGAACCTGTAATTTCTTCAATATATTTTGTTATGGATTTTTATACAATATATTTTGTTATGGATTGTTATACAATATATTTTTTTAATAGTGAGTTACTCCAAATAACTTGATCTGGATTTCCTATTTTTTTTTTTGTATAAGGTATGGAGTTTCCACGGGTATGCGTACATCCGGGGCCAGAAGTGTACGATGTGTTAACACTCCAGGAGAAGCATCGTTCAGAGGCTGTGTGGGATGGTTCCTTGAGAGGACCGACTGGATGCCTGTTTCCTCGCCGCGCGGATACTGAATTTTGGAAGCATGTGAGGCGTCATCCTTTTCATCCTCGCATCCTTGACTACTTTGGCTTGTGTGGATTTAGGGGAGTAATAGAGGTAGGATGTGTATCATATGATTGGGCAGTCATCACTGCACTTATAGAGAGATGGCGTCCTGAGACGCACACCTTTCATCTGCGTACAGGTGAGGCGACCATCACATTACAAGATATCGAGGTCATGTTTGGCTTGGTTGTTGATGGTTATCCCTTGAATAATCTTAATGCTAGATATATCGATATTGGTGGGTGGCAACAATTGATCCATGAGCTTACTGGTTGGGCACCCGGTCTGGATTGTTTTAATGGTGTTAGTAGGTTAGAAGTACATAAATTAATTGAATATATTAGAGGCTTAGATGATATTACAGATCAGACCCCAGAAATTGATGTGCAACAGCGGGTTAGGTTGTACTTGCTATGGCTTTGTGGCGGCACGATATTTCCGGATAAGTCCGGTGACTTACTGAATATAGATTATTTGCTTGACATGCGTGACCTTAGAGCAATGAATGAACAAGCTTGGGGAGCGGCTGCATTGTCATATTTGTATACTTGTTTATGCCGTGCTTCGTTGAGGAAAGCGAAGGATGTGTGTGGATTCATTTCCTTATTGCAGGTACGTGACCTTTAAAATTATATAATTTTATTTGGTTGTCCTATTTGATAGTTATAAGGTTTTTATGTATTTATTTTTATTTTTTAATATAGGTTTGGGCTTGGGAGCGCATTATACCGATGCAGCCACCATGCAGGGCTCTTCCGCCACACACGGCTCTTGCACGAAGGTGGACTCATCGTAAATCCCACGAAAATGAGGCACGCGATGTTTTACCCATATGTAGGGATGTGTTGGACAACCTAATAGATGGCCAGGTATTTTATCATAATTATGGTTGTTAATGGCGTTTTGATAGAATAGTTATGCTTATGTGTAATTTATGTTCTTTCTATCGTAGTTTGTGTGGCAGCCTTATTCAGAGGCCATCATCAACAGACTCCCTGAGTGGTGTCTGCGTGGCCGAGATATTTGGATGGCGAAAGTTCCCCTTATTTGTGGGATCTATCGAGAGTGGCACATGGTAGACCGCGTTCTCAGACAGTTTGGTAGGAAGCAACATATTCCGGGTCCATGTGCAGAGATTGATCCTTTTCATTACAAACGTGACAAGCGGTATGCTATAAAAGTGGAGGATCAAGAATATTTTACAGAAACAGACTTTTTGTGGGGAAATCGTCGAGATAGTTTAATTCAGGCCGAGTATGAAACTCAAGATCCACAGTCACTATCAGAGTATTTTTGTTGGTATCGACGTCACTCGCGCACTTTCATAGGAAATCCTGCGCATAAAGTGGATAGAGGATACCAACACATGGCAGGCAGGCATGAGGCACTGGTACGTACATTACATTCCATTAGATGTTTGATGTCTTTATATGTGTCTTAGACCACTATCAAATATCGATTTTTTTTTAGGCTTTAGGACATCAAGAATCATACAGGTTGGCTCAGCAGACTATCCAAGATCCAACCAAGTCTAATGAAGTGAAGGAAATAGCAGAGATGTTTAGCCACATTAATACAGAGTCCATGGCTGCTGCCTCTCTGGGGACGATGTTGAGTTTCGCTCCATATTATACACCACCGGCAGAGTATGTTGAGCCGCCTACTATGCAAGTGCCTCGTCATCAACGTCCTAATGTACCAAGACCTGCGGCGCGTGGTAGAGGACGCCAATCAGGTAACAGACGGGGTCGAACTCCCGTGGATCACCAGTTGGTTGATGAGGAAGAGGTTCGTTTTGATCAAGATATGCCCAGCTCAACGATGCATACAGATGATGATGCATATCACCCAATAATAGATTTTATGTCCAGCTCATCGACGTTAGCTCCCGAGGTTCAATCACCAGCAGTAATCAGAAGTGAGGGGCCTTTTCAGGCATTCGCATCGTCTGGGCCTATTAGCCTGGCAGTTATGGCCCAACAGTTTAGTGGTCAGACAAGCAGCTCTTATGGGATGATTGAGGGGCCTTTACCTGCATTCACTGGACAGAGCTCTTCAATTGGGAGGAGACTGAGTTTTACCGATGTGAGTATTCTAACCACTCAAATAGCTTGTATCTTGTTTAAAGTAATGGCTACTTTAATCGTAAAAAATATTATTTATTTTGCATAGTCTCCCATGGAATTTGATGTTGGATCCTCACACATTCCTGTGCCGGATGTACAGACTTTAGAGCCACAGGTTAGCTTTTAATTCAAATTTTTTTGAGACTTGTGGTTGTTATGTGGTGTTTTGTCTTGGTTGCTTTGGTTGTTTGTGTTGGTATATGGTATTGGAGGAACTCCTTGTTACAGGGGAGATGCTGTCCGATTTTACGTAGACAATCAATGTTTTTTATGGCATTTACAGGATACAGGTGTGATACAAGAGGACGATCACCAACGTAGATCAAAACGAGAACGTCGTCAAACTCGGTGTGGCACGGGGGGGAAAAAGGGACACTGTAAAAATTAAATTTTTATTATATAGTGGGTAACTTCAAGTTGGGAAAAATTACTATTTTTATTTGCCAATTTCTGTCTATTTTTATTCAATTCTGGTTCACCTCGTTTCTGCATATTTAATGTGTGTAAAGTTTGCAACAAAATGGAATTGAAAAAAGTTGGAGTGTAATTTTGTTGGCCAAATATGAATTGCAAATCGTTGGCAACGTTTTGCAATTCATATTATTGCAAATCGTTGGCAACGTTTTGCAATTCATATTATTGCAAAACGTTGGCTGGAAAACGTTGGAGTAATTTTGTTGGCCAAATATGAATTGAAAACGTTGGCTGTAATTTTGTTGGCCAATTGCAAATCGTTGGCTAACCAACGTTTTGCAATTCATATTATTGCAAAACGTTGGCCAGCCAACGATTTGCAACGATATTTTTTCCTATAAAATCGCACAATACATGCAGTCGTCCATGCAATCGTCAAATGAAGCGTGTTTTGCGTAAAATTAATTAGTAAAATCCGTGAATCATTAACGTTTTACAAAATATGAACATATTATTGATTGGTAATTGATTCGACAAATTATTTTTACGTCAAATCACGTAAAATTAAATAGTAAAATCCGTGAATCATTAACGTTTTACAAAATATAAAATCATCTAATCTGCCATGTAATCGTCAAATCAAGCGTGTTTTGCGTAAAATCGAATAGTAAAATCCGTGAATCATTAGTTTTATATAAAATCCGTGAATCATTAGTTTTTCCTCACTAAATTCTACACTTCTCTATTGTAGACTTCATTTTTTAAGAACTCTCAACTTCTCTTTTGCACTCTCCATTAATTTCTACTTCTGTATTCTCTTGAAAAACATATGGCGGAAAATTATGTAAGAGTTAATTTATATTGGGGTGGGGAAGTTGTGTATGAAGAAGGTTCAGTTAGATATAACCGTCGTCCGGAAGCCGTACAGCGCTTTCCAATTTCCCTCAAATACGATCGTCTACAACATGTTTTCATAAGCAAAATGGCCATATCTGATCCAAATCTTTCGGTGGTTATCACTGGACGATATCCAACATCAATTACAACTAGGGGATTTCCCATTTACGAGGAAACTCTTATTTCGGACGATGACTCCTTATCGTTATTTCTTCGAAGTCCTGACATATTTAGCAATCATATCAGTATAGCCACACTTGACATGTATGCAACTGTTGAACGCTCTACTAATGTTGGAGCACCCACTGACGATGAGTTTGATATTCGGGGTACTACGTATCTTCCCGCTATGAATATTGGGCTTCAAAGAGGTACACTTCAACAAGAAACAATGGTAGGAGTTGGTAGCCAGTCACATAACTTTGGTTGGACTATGCAGAGCTGTGATATTCCTGGACCGAGTAGTGCTCCAGATACAACTGAATTAGATGGCGGGAGTATAGTTCGATATCACCCTACTCAAGTAGAGTCATTTACAGAAAGGTAAATATAATGATGTTTTATGAAAACTTTCTCATTTACGTTCTATTAAATGTCTTTGTGCGTTTAACCATCACAAGAATACAACATATTATTTAGTTCTCATGTACTATTTTATAATATAACTTTCAGGATAACTATGTAAATTATTATACTGCAAATTCTAACTAACGTCTTTCATTGTTCATTCATGGAAAATAAAAAGAATACAACATGTTATTTTGTTCTCATGCACTATTTTTATAATATAACTTTATTTTTATTTTTCATTTTGTAATCGGCATGTTATTTTGATTATTTTTTATTTTTTAATTTGTCCTTGGGTTTTGCGTTCGGCGGCTACAGAGCACCAGAAGAAGAAGTATAAAATGAGGATGAAACAAATCAAAACAATGTCATCTCTAGCGTATTTGTGGTTAAAAGCTCTTCCGGAGGAAAAATGGACATTGCATAAGGACAACGGTCATAGGTGGGGGGCTATGACAACGAATGTCTCCGAATCTTATAACGGTTTATTGAAGAAAGCTCGTGGATTGCCAGTTACTGCCATGGTCCGTTATACGTTTAAAAATCTTGTTGATCGGTTTATTGAGAGAAGCACCCTTGCTGATTTGTTGATTGCGGATAAAAAATTTTGGCCGCGCGCTGTTGAAAAGAAGTTTGATGAATACTGGGAGAGGTCCCTAAAGCATACTGACATGCAGCAATACAATGCAACTGAAGGGGTCTTTGAGATTCTAACATTTGCACACGAAGGTAAGGGCGGAAATATACATAAAGTCTCTGCCGAAGGGAAAAAATGTTCGTGTGGAAAGTGGAGAAACTACCATATGCCATGTTCACATGCAATTAAATTTTGTGATATTCGCGGAATTCAACCAAAGACCTATGTTAGCAAGTACTACAGTTGCATGTTTTATAAGCAAACGTACAGTGAAAATTTTTCACCGTTGGGTGATGAGGCATATTGGCCACCTTCTCCCTTCAGTTTAATTGCAAACACTGAATACGAGCGAACTTCAGGAGCGCGGAGTACAACTAGAAGGAGGAATGAAATGGATATAGCTCCTGCTCGCATGGCTAGAAAATGTAGTACGTGCAAGCAAACAGGTCATAACAAGAATCGCTGTCCCGATAGAAATCAGTAGTTGTTGTTGTTGCTTGTTGGTTTTTATGTTTTTTCTTAACTTACACAATTGTTGTTTCTTTATGTACTCTTTCAAGAATATATAACATGTCTTGTGCAGTTTAATAGTTAGTATGTAATTTAACATTTACCATTTAGTTAATGTGTGACGTTTATTTAACTTATATTTAATTTTTTATTTCTGTTCGCATATATAACACATTTAATTATTTGCATGTGTTAAAATATTTATTTGAGTTAATCATGCTTTAAAAATTTAAAAAATCAATAAATTTTTTTTATTGATAACATAACCGAATATGATTTAAATCTAGACAACGTTATTTGGTAAACGAAAAAAAAAATATTTACAAGTATAACGTGGACGGATCCACGTTATACAATATAAATTGTATAACGTGGATCAGTCCACGTTATACAAGTTTTAATTGTATAACGTGGACTGATCCACGTTATACAATTTATATTGTATAACGTGGATCCGTCCACGTTATACTTGTAAATATTTTTTTTTCTTTTCCGTTTTCTGATAATTTAAAAAAAAAAAAAAAAATTGGGGTATATCGTGGATCAGCCCACGATATACCCGTTTTGATATAATAAATTTTTAACGTTCCCTTTTGGTAAAAACCGTGTATTTTTATACCCTTTAGGCTCCGGGCTCTCAAAATTACTCTCTTTTGAATCCCACCAGAAATGACAAAAATACATCGTACGATCAAACGCATGCTCGCAAAACTCCCAACTGAATTATTGGTTATTGGCTATTAAATGTTCTCCAAGGTCGTCTTGTTTAGAAGCACAATGAAGTTTCAGTAGAGGAGAATAGGAATCAAGATCGTCGATGACATGTATGTGATATTTCTCAGATAGAAAACAAGCTGTTATAAGCTGTCAAGGGGAAAGATAAATAACAGCATGAATAGTATGGGTGATGCATATTTATGCAATTTTTTTGCTCAGATCTTGGCAACAAAATCTTAATTTGGATTCTACCAACCATAACATTTCACTGAATCACTTATGGCATGGATAAGTTCGAGATAAATTAATTTAACGTTATAATAAGTTCTATAAAACCTCATATAAGTAGTTTTGAGATAAATCTGTTTAATGGTTATGTGAAGAGATAAATTCAGTAAATCCTCATATTAAAAGTTTGTTTGAAGTTTGAAACTTTGAAACAAACCACCTATTTAAATAGAAAAGAGTAATTAATGTTGGTTACCGTAAATCCTAAAAGGGAAAATTGATTTTAATTCTATTTGATGTGGATATGCACATCATAGCTGTTTAGGAAAATAAAGAAATGGGCCCGTTTGTAATAAAAGGGGTAAATCTGTGACCTATTCCCATAAAATTTTGTTAATATAATTTAATTAATGAACGTTTTCTTCTTAAAAAAAAAAGGAAAAAAACGAAAATTATCTAGTATACATTATGTTACACCTCGAGTCGTACGTAACTAACGTAAGCCAGAAGAGGCCATGGAACCCTTATAAGGTTAAGGAAGGTTTTAAAGAAGTATTAAGCATGTATCTTAAGGTTTCGGGATTAAACGAATCAAAGAGAACACATTTCGACGAAATCGAGTTTTGGACAAATTTGTATGGCCCCAAAGATGTAAGGCCTGTATTTTTCAAGGGTTTCCACCGTATGTCATAAATAGAATCTTGGAAATTTTGTATACTAGATACAATCCCATGTACGAACTATACATCAAATGTACGGCCCGTACTTCTGGGCGCACATTGAGACGGTTATATTTTGGTTCTTGATTTATTTAAGTCGTGGAGTTCATTTGGGATTCATTTCTCATATTCCTCAGACCCAATACGCCCCTAAACTCTCTCCCCAAGTTCTCGTATCAAATTGGAGCGAACCTAAGGTGGATTAAAGTGATAAATACCTCAAGAAGCTAAGGAACCTTGTTGAAGTTGAGTTGTTCTTCTTGTATTAAAGATTGGAGCTTCCTTCATGGTGAAGTAATCTAGAGTTGGGGGTTGTTCTTGCTTGTTAAGGTAAGGTAAGGTTTCATCCTTTTCTTGAGTTTGTTTAGTCTTTAATCAACTTATTGGATAAATAAATTGTGGAAAGAAAGCTTGAAATCATGTTGGAACTTTTATTGGTTTATGGACTGATTTGGAGGGTGTTCTTGAGTTGTTATGGCTGGATTTTCTAAAGCATGAGTAGGGGTTGTTGTCATTGTTGTTATACTCCATGGATATGAAAAGAAAGAATGTATAAATATGGTCTATAAGTGTATATTGAGTTGTTTAGTATATACTCTTGTATTGTTTATGATTTTAATCCAAGGGGAAGTGAAAGGAAATCGTTGTTGCTATTGTTGCTCTTGTTGGTTGAGTTGTAGATGTTATGAAACAGAAGAAGTGTTGTCTGATTCTTTTTAGAGGCTAGATATCATTCGATATACATCGTATACTAGTGTCCTCTAAGTTGATGAGCGTATTGTTAATGTTATAGGTTGAAGTACTCCTCGAGCTAAGTTCATTGTTGCATTTGTATTGACGAAAAGAGGTATGTAAAGACTATCCTTTTTTCTTTGGTTGGCATGAATTCTTAGCGAAAGAGTCCTGACTAAGTGCACAAAGAAGTGCCACTCATAGAGATTCCATGTCTATGTCATTTCATGATACTCTCATAGTAGTTCCCTCATCGGAAGTTTACTTTCAGTTAGCATTGTAGCTCATGTAGTTAGTGGATAGAAAGAGAGACTGTAGAGTGTATAGAAGTATATACTTGCCTTCGGGCTATGTTATTCTTGCCTTCGGGGCTATGATATTTGCCTTGGGCTATGATAGTTGCCTCCGGGGCTATGATAGTTGCCTTCGAGGCTGTGATATTTGTCTTCGGGGCTATTGGCCATACAGATGCCTTCGGGGCTATAAAAACTTGGGATTGCCTTCGGGGCTATGATTATACATACAGACTGTCTTCCGGGCTACATTGAGTGTCTTAGGGGCTAATCATGCATGTCTAGATGCCTTATACGAGGTTAAGTAGTTTGATGTCGTATTATTAGTCATTAGACGTCAGAGGCAGGTAAGTACAGTCGGATTCCTTATTGACTCCTTAGTTATGTTCAGTTATCTTATATTTCATTTCAGTATTAGTTTTAGTCGCCTTACATACTCAGTACATTATTTCGTACTGACATCCCCTTGCCTGGGGACACTGTGTTCATGCCCGCAGGTTCAGATACGCAGCTGGAGGGACCGCCTCGGTAGATTTGCCGACTACCAGTTTGTGTGGTACGCTCCATGTCATTCAGAGTTACGAAGTCCAGAGTTTTGTGTATATATAGATGATCGCTAGGTCGGGGCCCTTTCCCGGGCATGGTACAATCATTACTCTTCTTGTAGACGTATCATGTATGTTATGTATGTCATTGCAGCGATCTTGCCGGCCCTTGTATATGTTCATTTTGGTAGTGCTTTTGTAGACGTTCATGGCGGCCTCGTCGGCCTGCACAGTTTATATATAAACTTTCGGCCTTGGTTGGTATTGTCTATTTGCAGGTAGGCTTTGTCAGCCTAAGTTGAGGATTACCCCTCCAGAGTTACAATTACAGAGTTGTACGCTCAGGCCGAGTATTGCACCGGGTGCCGGTCACGCCTCTCTAGATTTGGGGCATGACACATTATCAATTTACAAATAATACATTGACTCATTTATCTAAAGAAAGTAAAAGAGTTAATATAAGAAGACAGAAAATGAGTGTAAAAATTAAAGTGAGAGCGCGAATCACATGCATTCGAGTAAAATTTATGTATATAGTACTAATTTATTTATATACTCTGAATAACATTTTGATTGGATTGTGCTTTTGGATGTGGGATCCGTACCCGATCAGGTCAACTAATTTTGGGTACTTTGACCAAAATCGAGGGAGAAATTTCAGATTCAATTATTTTTAACCAAATCTCCGCACTCGTATCCATATCCGGTATCCCAAAATCTTAAAATTTAGATCATGAAGAATCCGATCTCTAGATCCGTACCCGCACCTGAGTCCGAGCAACATAGATAATTATCAAGTCGATCCTTATGAAAAGACTAGCTCGTTGACCTCCGTGCACTATGTGTCTTGAATGTCAATGATATTTTGCCTCTTATGGACATATGGTACTAGAGAAATTTCTCTGTGACGAACACTGTTTAGACGACTAAATTTATTTTTGGAGTTCGGCTACTTTTGAGACAATACTATAACTTGGTGATTTAATAGAATTTTTTTATTAAACTAGGTTAAATATATTGACGGCCCCTTAAACTTGATATATTATTATTTTTAGACATGTGAATCAATTTGTGACATATTGAACATCTAATGTTATCCGATTTGTCTCTATTAAGCCCGTCATACTAACATAGTCGGATTTTCCCTCTTAAAATTGAGTGCATATCAGGCGTTTACTAGAGAATATGAGGTGTATAGGAAGTAATACTTAGGAGCCGTTTGGACATGGTTTGAAATTATGAGATGAAAATCATGTTTGGACATGCAATTTGAATTTCTTAAGTTGTATTTTTTCTTATAGACATAAAAAGTTGTGAAAACTATCAAAACTTTCTCAATTCTTATACAATCGTACCAAATGAGTAAGTCATAGTTCATAACAAAACTAATACGCTACTAGAAGGCCTTTTTTAAAAACTACAACAATAATTGATGAAACTTTAGTTCAATAAAAAGGAAAATTTAACATAAATAGTAATGTAACTACTCTTTAATATAATCCTCTCACATGGTACGAACATAAATAACGGTTGGTAGAAATTATGAGGTTGGTAAATGGTTGGTGGGAGTAATTGTCAATAATATCTATGGCTCAAGTTTTACATTTAAAAATTTTGAAATCGTGATTTGAAATCCCAAATCATGCCTTTTTGAATAATTTGGGATTTCATCTCATGAGATGAAATCGCATGTCCAAACGCTGATTTCATCTTATGACTTGAAATCATGTGTTACACCTCGGAAAATCTTCCGTTGATGCTCAAGTGAATGGACTAGTGAGGAGTACGAGTATACGATATTTCCATAAGTAAGAAACGACATTTGATGACCTTAAGTAAGATTTCAAAGACATCCGGTGTGAGACGAGAAAGTTGGCTAAGAGAAGGCAAGGCATACGATAAGTATCGGAAAGGAAATACGAGTAACGAGTTAACAAGGATTTAATGATGTCTTGGAGAAGAGTGATAACGTCCCTTAGATTGGTATTGAGGTGTTGAACAAGTGCTAAGAAGGTTCCATAAGGATTGGAGATCAAACGAGTCGACGAAACGAGCTTCGGAATCACTGGGACCAAGTTTTATTTCATTTCACTTCCATATCACACCCCTTCTCTCTAAAACATCTCTCTACATTTATTCCACAAGAATTCAAGGGTTATTAGTGATCAACATCATAAACCTAGTGAATCAAGTGTAAGAAAACCCATTAAAGATCATTCAAGTCAAGAAATCTCATTGGAGATGAACCAGGGTTTTGCTCAAGTGGAGTATTATCAACCAAGGCTTGTTCCTACAATATCCAAGGTAAGATTTATGATATTTCTATGTTGTTTAAGGTATTTGAGAGTTGGAATACTTGGATTGTAGAAGGGTATAAAAAAATGGGTCATGAATGTGGAATAGTGCCATTTTGAGTAATAGCTTGAATTGAGTCATGATTCTTGATGTGTTGTGATGTAAATATGTTATAAATGACATTGAGAACGTGGAATAGACTTTGTATATGAATGAACGAAATTATGTGATACGACTATGAATATGGATGAATTGGAGTGAAATGAGAAGTAGGGATAAAGTGGATGAATAAAGAATATTGTTGTGATATTATGAATGTATTATTGACGTTTGGGAGTTGGTATACGCTATGAAGGAATGTCGTATAAATAAAGGAGATGCTGTCAGATTTTCTCTAGTTCTAGTCATGTATGCTAGCCATCGATTTCTAATGATAGTATGACTTTAATGAAGGTAGAAACGTGAGCGTTGAAGGAGAACGTGCAAGTGTAGAATAGTTGGATGGAAAGGTATGTAAGGCTAGCCCTTCTTTCGTAAGGCATGGTTCTTTGGACAATTAGCTAAATATTCTATAAGTCTATGATGTCCTTCAAATGATTCGATCTTCCGAGCTAGTAAGCTCACGATTCTAGATATGCTACGATTGTACTAACTTCTTCATATGACGAGCAAGCCTATAAAGATAGATGTAATGAATGACGATAATAGTGATAATGATATAGATGACGACTATAATAGTAATAGCGATGACGATAACGATGACAATGAGGATAGTAATGATAATAGTAAAGATGCTTATGAGCTATTATGTATATGTATCTACGTATGACTATTATGGAACCCCGAGCTTATGAGGCTGGCTAGGATATGTAAATAAGTATGTATATGATTATGTAATGCGCGCACACCTCTGCAGATGGTACGGATAACCCTGAAGCTTTGGTAGGGCTAGGTAGATGTAACCCTGAAGCCTTGGTAGGGCCAGGTATGTGTAACCTTGAGCCTTGGTTGGCCAAGTATGTATGAAACACCGATCCTTCATGGTTGGGTATGCTATGTAAATGTTATGCATATGATATGGATATGTATATGATATAGATATGAGTATGAGTACGAATATGAATAAGAATATGTATATGAACATGGTTATGGATATGAAATGTAAATGAGTACGGATATGAGTAAGGATACGGATACGGATGTATGCACACAATTAAGTACTAGAAATGGAAAGTCTCTATGAAAGGTAAGTAAGTGCTTATGACGTTGATACTGCTATCTCCCCTCCTATGCTATTTCTCATATTGCTTATTATGCTTCTATATTGATGTTGATCATGCTTTACATACTCAGTACATTCTTCGTACTGACGTCCTTTTGTTTGTGGACGATGCGTCATGCCCGCAAGTGCACAGGGAGGTAGACTTGATCCATAGCTACATTCTCAGGGACTACGTAGCGGAGCTCCATTTCATTCGGAGCTATAGCTTTTGGGTACTTATTTTTTTGTGTACATAATTATGGGCATAGTGGGATCCTGTCCCGCTTATGTGATATGACTGTTATACCCCATTTTAACGGGGTTAAATTAAGAGTACAACATATTGGAGATTCCTATTTTTGTTTTTATTTTAAGGAGTCGCCACCTAATTGATTTTAAGGTGAATTAGGGCACCTAATCATTAACTAAGGTAAAGCTAACTAAACCTCCGTTAATAGTCTGCTTTATCAGTGTGATTCTAGGTAAGGGCTCTATATTATCCTAAAGGGAAGGGGTTAGGCATCCTTTAGAATCCGTTAACTACGGTTATCCGGCCAAACTTAGGTTGATTAATTAATTCTAAATAAAGTGCTTCAAATTTGCTAAAGTTTTAAAGGAAAATAATGTGGGTCAAAATAAGATTGACAAAAAATATAATAAAAGAAGACTTTAAAGGGCTATCTTAAAACAAGATCTATAAAGGTTGTTAAAGAAAGAGTATGATAGTGCTGTTTAAAATAATACTTATAAATATTGCTAAGGCTTTAACTAAAAATGCTATTTAAAATAAAATTTGCATAAAATAGATAAGTAGAAGAAAGTGGGTTCATGCAGCATTTTAATAAGTATTTGAGATAATTCAAGTGACGAGATATTAATTGGTTTGACATTTTAGGAATATGAACAACAAACACAAAAGTAGCTAATGCGGGTTTTTATTTTTTATCAGCTATATTTTAAAATTAACTTAAAACTTGAAAAAGTTATTTATAAAATGCATTTGCGTATTAAATACTTTTTTTTTCTAAGATAATAAGAATACATTATGAGTCACAATATGCATTCATACTATTGTGAAAATCAATTATAGTAAAAAAAAAATATTATAGATGTTGTAAATAATTTTAACATAAAATAGAAGAAAGTGTAACTTGCGGAATTAACTTTAATTTTCTTAGATTAACTACCCACCATTCTAAAACCAATCATACTAATTCCCTATAATTCAACTAAGCTAAGAGACAAAATAAAATAAAGTGTTAGTTAAAACAACACAAGTTAAATGCAACAAAATAAAATAGGGGCACAAGAAATAAAAATAAATGGGCTCAGCCCATTTTGGGACTGCCGGGATCATGCGGCTGTTGGGCCTAGGTCCAGCAATAGGAAATTAAATGAATTGGTCCATTTTGACTGGTCACTGTAGATTTGCTGCTGCTATTGGGCTTAGCCCAAAAATTCCTTTTTATTTTGCTGTGGATGGGTTGACACGGGAGAGAGATTGCGTTGGGCTTTTAGCCCAACACCGAGTGCGGAGGAGGACGAGTCCCTCGGACTCGTACACGGTGGTCATGCATAAAATGAGAGGAAAATAATTAATATATAATCAATAATAAGTCTAAACGCATATAATGTAAAATCGAAATAAACCAAATGGGTTATGTACATATTGTGTATACTTAAGTATATCTCGTGTATACGCATATATATCTCACAAACAAAACAGTACATGGTGTGCACGTATACATTATCGGGCCTTGGTAGTATTTATTCAAATCCGCAAATAACTTAACTATGGGATTTATTATACCACGGTATAGGATCTGCCAAACCAAGTGCAGAGTTGCAAACTTAAAATTGCAACAGCGATTTTCATCAACTGTATCGAAACATCCATATGCAAACATTGCAGCAAATAGACTAATTCACATGGTCATGGAGTGTCACAGAAATTCATGCTTGCAGGATTAACATTAAAACAACCTCACTTTTCCTCACCAGAGGTCAATGTTCCCACAAAAAGAAACCCAAAACAAATAACCATAAAACACCAGATAAGGATAACTTCAAACAAGCAAGTGGAGACAAGAGGCTAATATGCAGATGCAAGGGTCAAGCTCAAATGGGATGTGTCACATGAATCTTAAAGCAGAAAATCAAATGAGACTGCCACCCCTTACAATTTTAAAAGGTTGCTTTCAGTCAAAATAAACCTCTCACTAACAGTCAATAGGTAAAACTCACACCCCAAACAAAGAACAGTTTAACATAAGACCCAAAGTAATCCTTTTTAAGAATATAAGACCATTTTCAACAACCTATACTCCCAAAACATGTCATGAGCAACACAAACAATACAGAATGCGACATTAGAGACAAGACAAACTTGAATGATCAGCCCATTTCCTCTTTAACAGACCATCAAGCAAACCAAACAGTCCATTTCCCACTTATGTCACACTGACAGCCCAAGACTATTACCAAACAATCATCACTAATCCCTTTGTTCTAACATGTTTGATATCAGCTCAGGCATATTTATTGGAATTGTTCTATTAACAGCCTCAAGATCTAAGTCCAAAACATGCTTATCAGATTATCAAATGACTAGTTTAAACATTTACACTCTATCAGTCTAAGTCCAAATTAGACCAGGATTTCTCTTAATCATATTACACTCTATCAATCTAAGTCAACAAATAATCAAATAGGCTTTATACTAATCTCAGATAATTCTCACTCGTTTAACTGAACATTTGATTCAACTAATCATGTTTAGGTAAAAACACCAGCAGACAGGCCTATTCCTATACTAAACACACACATGCAATTCGGATTACACAAAATTATCTTTAGCACAGGCTAAATTTAAACAGGACAAACTGCAGCTAGACATAATTTTAAAACTGAGTTAACACAAGCAAGGTCCAGTTCCACATAATAAAGACTCAGCCAACAAACACAAACTAAAACTAACTTAGAGGGACTAAAACAGAAAGCTAACACTCATAAACATAACTAACAAGATTTAAACATGATCAAATATAACTAAACTGGATTCAAGTGGGCTTAAAACTAGCGACTAATAAACATGCTAGGCAAGAAAAGTGATTAGCATATGCAAACAACAACTAATCTAGCACATATAAGTAGAAAATAGCTAATAAATGCTAAAATAAATAAAAGGGAGAAATATTACCTTTTTTGAGTGCAGCGAAGTGAGGCGAAGGTTTCGATATAACCTCGAACACTACAGACTCCGGTCTCGAATTTACTCGGACTCGAATCAGTTGCCGGAACCAAAAGGGAACCAGAATAATTTTCTATTTTCGAATGAATATCAAAACAAGATTAAAACTGATGAAGACTTAGTAATTTTCCACGGAAATTTGAAGCGATCAAAAGAACTTAAAATATTTAGGGGATTTCTGCGGCTAAACAACTTGTTCTTGGGGAATTTTATGAATCGAAAAAATCCTGCCTAAACTGACTTGGAAACGATTATTTATAGGGCGATTTAGGGTTTGAGTTTGAGAGGAGCGGGGACAGAGGGAAGTGGAAGAGAGAGAGGAGTGTGGGGGACAGAAAGTGGGGAACAGAGGGAAGTGGGGGGAAAGAGGAGGGAGCGTGGGAGAGAGGAGAGAAGAGAGAGGAAGGAGGAGCGTATGAGAGAGAAAGGGGAGGGAGGCGGCTGGTTCAAGAGAGAAAGAGAAAGAGATTAGGGTTTAAAAAAATAAGGGGATGGGCTGGACCCGGTCGGGTAAATTCGGGTAGTGGGCTGGGTATTGGGTTAAAATAATGGGCTGGTGGTTTGAAGATGTGGGCTGGGAATAAAATGTGGATTGGTCTGAAAATTGGGTTGGGGTGATTTAAAATGGGTAGTGGGCTATGAAAATTGTTTTTGGGTTAATCCGAAAATATTGGGGGCGAATTGGGCTCGTATTTGAAATAATAGCTAGTAACTGTAGTAGAATAATGAAACGCCGATATTGATAAGAGGCTAATAATTATAGTAAAAATATAAATATATTTTTTAATTTGCCAAACAATATTGGAAGTGTAAATAGGTATTTCGGAGGAGAGGCGGGACAAAATTGGGTGTCAACAACTTGTCCCTCTTTGCCCGGTAATGATGAAAGAATTTTCGGGCCAAGACGTTGACTCGGTAGCCTATTTTGTCCCGGCTAAAGGAAATTTGAGAGGATTATGGCCGAACTCCGGTCTCCGAGTTGCCTACATATCTCGGGCTGCACGAGAATCGGGCTGTGTGTAGTTCTGGGATAATTACGACACCTTATGACTAACGAATCCCGATTGGCGCGAATCTTGCAAAATATTGTCCCAGTGTCGAATTATGACGACGCTGGGTATTATGATAGAACTCGAGAATTCTGAAAATTGAATTGCTGGAATGCAAGTGGAATATTTGGTATTGGAGACGAGTGTTCGAGGTAGATCCTTGACCCTTGTCGAGAAGTCTGATTATCCTTCCCAACCAATTGCCCCAGTTCGCTGCCGAAGAAATAGTTCCACGAGTTGATGTGTGATGCCAACTTTAATATTGTCAAAAGCCACAAGCTAAAAACAAATGTTAGCAATAAAGAAATATATGTGTAAATAAGACAGAGTTGGAGAAGTTTACACTTGTAACCCCTGTTTCGAAAGTTGAATCCACAACATACTTTGGAGATGAATTAAATTTATGGCTTCCACTTGAAGAAGAATTAAGTCGACATTGATATCCACTTTAACGAAAGCTAAATCCACATCCACATTTGTTTTTAAGGAAATCTAAAACCATGATGATGTCCGCTTTTGAGGAAGTCTAATTTATGACCACATTCAAATCCATATGTACAAATTCCATAGTGCGTAAATAGTAATCCACGTCCTCATTCACAGAATCCATGCCCACGTCATAAAACTCATGATGTAGAAAAATGAATTCATGTCCACGTCTAAAGATCCACTATGCCCAAATTTAAATCCACATCTACGTCCATATTTCACGGTACAAAAATATAAATTCACCTCCACTTTTACAAACTTTAAGTGCAAAGAGATAAATCTACCTCCACGTCCACAAGATCTACAATGTAAAAAATAAATCCATGTCCACGGAATTCAATGTGTTGGAATTTAAATCCATGTTTATGCCCAAAATCCACAATGCAAAACATAAATCCACGTCCACTTCCATGAACTTTATAATGTAGAAAATAAATCCATGTCCACATCTGCATTCTGCGGTACAAAAAATATAAATCCACATCCACTTCCACATACTTTAAGGGCGAAAAAAAAAATCCACTTCCACGGTACAAAAATATAAATCCACATCCACTTCCACGGTACAAAAAAATGTAAGTCCACATCCACTTCCACGGTGCAAAAATATAAATCCACATCCACTTTCGCGGTACAAAATATAAATCCACATCCACTTCCACGGTACAAAAAATATAAATCCACATCCACTTCCACGGTACAAAATATAAATCCACATCCACTTCCACGGTAAAAAATGTAAATCCACATCCACTTCCACGGTGCAAAAATATAAATCCACATCCACTTCCGTGGTACAAAAATATAAATCCACATCCACTTCCACGGTACAAAAATATAAATCCACATCCACTTCCGTGGTACAAAAATATAAATCCACATCCACTTCCACGGTACAAAATGTAAATCCACACCCACTTCCACGGTGCAAAAATATAAATCCACATCCACTTCCGTGGTACAAAATATAAATCCACATCCACTTCCACGGTACAAAAATATAAATCCATATCCAGTTCCACGGTACAAAAATATAAATCCACATCCACTTCCACGGTACAAAAATATAAATCCACATCCACTTCCACGGTACAAAAAATATAAATCCACATCCACTTCCACGGTACAAAATATAAATCCACATCCACTTCCACGGTAAAAAATGTAAATCCACATCCACTTCCACGGTACAAAATATAAATCCACATCCACTTCCACGGTACAAAAATATAAATCCACATCCACTTCCACTGTACAAAAATATAAATCCACATCCACTTCCACGGTGCAAAAAATATAAATTCACATCCACTTCCGTGGTACAAAATATAAATCCACATCCACTTCCACGGTACAAAAATATAAATCCACATCCACTTCCACGATACAAAATATAAATCCACATCCACGGTACAAAAAATATAAATCCACATCCACTTCACGGTAAAAAATGTAAATCCACATCCACTTCCACGGTAAAAAATGTAAATCCACATCCACTTCCACGGTAAAAAATGTAAATCCACATCCACTTCCACGGTACAAAAAATATAAATCCACCTCCACTTTTACAAACTTTAATGCAAGAAAGATAAATCCACGTTCACGTCCACGTCCACAATGTTCATAATGCAAAAAGATAAATCCACTTCCACGTTCACAATATCCACAATGCAAAAAATAAATTCACGTCCACTTCCACAAATTTTATAATGTAAAAGTATAAATCCACTTCCACGTCCACATCCACGAAGTCATTCGTGCAAAAAATGATAGATCCACGTTTACTTTCACAAAATTTATAATGCAAGAAAGATAAATCCACGTCCACGTCCACAATGTTTATAATGTAAAAAGATAAATCTACTTCCATGTCCACAATATCCACAATGCAGAAATAAATCCACGTCCACACAATCTACGATATTGAAATATAAATTCGCGTCCGCTCTCACAATTTGTAATGTAGAAGTGTATATCCACGTTTATGTCCACATCCACAAAACCATTCGTGAAGAGATATAATTCCACATCCATGTCCCGTTGTGACGGAAGTTAAATCTACAATTGTCCCCACGATTTAACATATGATGCAAGATTTCGATCCTGTCATCTCATTAAATACCACATTCTAAAAAGAACTTGTTAGCAACTTGAAATAAATAAATATGTATGAAGTGATGATAAAGTTGAGGAATTTAAACCGATAACATGTGATCATGTCCGTATCCACTTTGAAAAAAGGTTAACTCCACGATCATGTGCCCTTGGTCCCTCGAGAAATGCCACGAGCTAAAACAACTGTTAGTGGTAAGAATACGTAAATAGCTAGGTTTGAAAGAATTACGCTCACAGCCCTTGGTTGAGAAGATAGATTCATGTCCACTGTTGCGATCAAATTTCATGAAGAATGGAACAACATCCACCGTTTAGCGCAAGCTAAATTTACATCCACATTGAAGAATATTTGCCTTTTTTTACAGAATGCTAACTCTTTGTTCACGTCCATAACTAAAATTTGAGGAAGAGTCAAATATGCTCCATATCTATGTTAATTGAAACCTGTCTCATCAAAGAAAAATTGTGAGTTTAAAAGAAAATTGGTTGACTTGTGCCTGTTGGGGAACTTGGTCCTTGAATTGATTCTTGTCTCAGTCGCGTCCCCGTCCTTCGAGGCCCTACCACATATTTTGCTTTGCCAAAGAGTTTCAGTAATAAGTAATAAAGAACGTCTTTTGAAATTAAGAGTAATGAGATTTGGATGACTTCGAAAGAGAATACTTAGTGGCTCTAATAGATAAAATGATTATGAAGACTCGAATTCAAACTTATCAACATTTTAGAAAGACACGGATGAACTTTATTTAAAGTTGTTGAACATTTAAGACCACTTTTGTGCTACTTCTAAAAGAATTGTCCCAGTTTCCAGTCTTGGAGGCGCACGGTTCTAAATAATTGAAAAGTGAGAAAGTTGTAATGAAAATTTTTGAAAGCGATTTGACCGATTTCAAAAATTTGTCCCAGTTTCAAGATATTATTACACATGAATTTAAACAACGGGAAGACCAAAAATTTATACAAAAACCCTTATGTATCTTATAGGGACTAAAATGGTTGGACAAACCAAAGATTTTGAAACTTTAAAATAGAAGGGCCAAACCCGCCTTGGGTTGCCTACGTATCCCAAAGGAGTCAGGCCAGACGTAGTTCGTGAAACCTTGTTGGGGAGGAAAATGATTCATTGCTAGAGGGGCGACCGAACTCAGAGCCATGGATTGAAAGGGACTACAAAATTGTGTGTTGGGACCCTGATGAATAGATCGGGTTGTGTGCCTAGATCTTGAAGCATACTCTGCTTTGTGTGCTAGAGCTTTGAAATGGAATACCCGCATTAGAAGGTGGGCGCCTGACTGAAATTAAAATGCCCGCATTATGAGGTGGGACTGAAATTTAAAAATAAACGCATTATGAGGTGGGTGCCTGAACTGAAATTTAAAATATCCGCATTATGAGGTGGGTGCCTGAACTGAAATTTAAAATACCCGCATTATGAGGTGGGTGCCTAGACTGAAATTTAAAATACCCGCATTATGAGGTGGGTGCCTGAACTGAAATTTAAAATACCCGCATTATAAGGTGGGTGCCTGACTGAAATTTAAAATACCCGCATTATTAGGTGGGTGCCTGAACTGAAATTTAAAATACCCGCATTATGAGGTGGGTGCCTGAACTGAAATTTAAAAATACCCGCATTATGAGGTGGGTGCCTGAACTGAAATTTAAAATATCCGCATTATGAGGTGGGTGCCTGACTGAAATTCAAAACACCCGCATTATGAGGTGGGTGCCTGAATTGAAATTTAAAATACCCGCATTATGAGGTGGGTGCCTGAACTGAAATTTAAAAATACCCGCATTATGAGGTGGGTGCCTGAACTGAAATTTAAAATACCCACATTATAAGGTGGGTGCCTGACTGAAATTTAAAATACCCGCATTATGAGGTGGGTACCTGACTGAAATTTAAAATACCCGCGTTATGAGGTGGGTGCCTGAATTGAAATTTAAAATACCCGCATTATGAGGTGGGTGCCTGAACTGAAATTTAAAAATACCCGCATTATGAGGTGGGTGCCTGGACTGAAATTTAAAATTCCCGCATTATGAGGTGGGTGCCTGGTGGAATGAGCTGGTTGAGAAGCGGTAAAATAGCTTGCTTGGTTAAGTTCATCCAAGTTTGGGAATCTGGCATAGGCAAAGTCTGACGAACCCCATGAGATGGAGTCATATGTGGCGGAGTTTGAGAAAATGACTGATTTTAAAGTACCATACGACTCAGTTCAGCAACTCGTTGCTCCAGACGAGCAATGATCTCCAAATGTGTTTCTGGTTCATTAGAGGATGTGGGATTACTTGTGATCGGTAAACTAAGAGATGGCTCAGATGGAGTGGTTGCATTGATCAAACTTTTCTCTATTTTAGAACAAGTCTTTTTGGTTAACCAGATGATTAGTAATGAGTCAGAGTCTAATTTCTTGGCTGTGTGAAATATGAATGCTCCGCCAATTCCCCTTTAGCACAAGTCAACCTTTTTTATTTTGAAAATAAGTTTAAAAGAAAAAATATAAAAAAGAAAAAGAAAAAGGAAATGAGTCAGTATACGGTAAGGACATATTATTGCATATAAAAACATTATTGCACATAATACATCGCGTTCTATAATGCAAGGGACCTCTTTATGCCAGAGGTAGGCCTAACGAACATTTGAAGGATAAACATGTCTTTTATGTATCATTCCATAACTCTTCCTAAAACTAATTTACAAGAATAAAAATTTATTACATGCCAGTTTTAATAATACAATTCAAAGTTAATCTAAGATATCTAACACTTCATCTCCACTAATTTCTTTTACTTGTCTTCAACCCTCCGACATTAATTGGATGCTCCACGACAACCTGCAACAAAATGTCAGTTTTTCCTGAAATATCTATAGAGTGCTAGGTCCACATATTCCACATATTTGTCCTTCAAATAATGCACATAGATAGTGAATAGTGTCACTTAGAGTCATAGACTCATTTGGACATTTGGTAAGGTTGACTAATGAACTTAATACACCAAGGGTATTAAGCCTCCTAGGTTTAAAATGATGCATGTCCTTACAAGGTTTTGATTTTCGCTCTACCTAGGTAGACTAAGAGTGGTTTTCCTATGACACAAGGCTCCCCCAAGCAGAAAACTTGGGAGTGGAAAGTCCGTGGCCGTCGACTACACCGCCGATCGACTAAATCCACTAGATCAATCCAACTAAAGGGGTAATTTAGTAGTGCACGGGAGCGAACCGCGAAGCCGCTTTAAGTGTGTGAATATGTGTGAGTTTTCCAGGAGTGGAAGAAATATGAACGAAATGCCATTTTAAGGAAAGCAGTAACATACATATTACATAGAAAATTTACATAAGGAATAAAATAAAAATATCCAAAAGCATATAAGGAAAAAGCAATAATAAAGGCAAAAAAGAAAAACAAACAAAATATCCAACAAATTAACTATTGACCTAAGTCTGTTATGGTTAGAGCCTAAAGTCCCCAGCAGAGTCGCCAAGCTGTTATACCCCATTTTAACGGGGTTAAATTAAGAGTACAACATATTGGAGATTCCTATTTTTGTTTTTATTTTAAGGAGTCGCCACCTAATTGATTTTAAGGTGAATTAGGGCACCTAATCATTAACTAAGGTAAAGCTAACTAAACCTCCGTTAATAGTCTGCTTTATCAGTGTGATTCTAGGTAAGGGCTCTATATTATCCTAAAGGGAAGGGGTTAGGCATCCTTTAGAATCCGTTAACTACGGTTATCCGGCCAAACTTAGGTTGATTAATTAATTCTAAATAAAGTGCTTCAAATTTGCTAAAGTTTTAAAGGAAAATAATGTGGGTCAAAATAAGATTGACAAAAAATATAATAAAAGAAGACTTTAAAGGGCTATCTTAAAACAAGATCTATAAAGGTTGTTAAAGAAAGAGTATGATAGTGCTGTTTAAAATAATACTTATAAATATTGCTAAGGCTTTAACTAAAAATGCTATTTAAAATAAAATTTGCATAAAATAGATAAGTAGAAGAAAGTGGGTTCATGCAGCATTTTAATAAGTATTTGAGATAATTCAAGTGACGAGATATTAATTGGTTTGACATTTTAGGAATATGAACAACAAACACAAAAGTAGCTAATGCGGGTTTTTATTTTTTATCAGCTATATTTTAAAATTAACTTAAAACTTGAAAAAGTTATTTATAAAATGCATTTGCGTATTAAATACTTTTTTTTTCTAAGATAATAAGAATACATTATGAGTCACAATATGCATTCATACTATTGTGAAAATCCATTATAGTAAAAAAAAAAATATTATAGATGTTGTAAATAATTTTAACATAAAATAGAAGAAAGTGTAACTTGCGGAATTAACTTTAATTTTCTTAGATTAACTACCCACCATTCTAAAACCAATCATACTAATTCCCTATAATTCAACTAAGCTAAGAGACAAAATAAAATAAAGTGTTAGTTAAAACAACACAAGTTAAATGCAACAAAATAAAATAGGGGCACAAGAAATAAAAATAAATGGGCTCAGCCCATTTTGGGACTGCCGGGATCATGCGGCTGTTGGGCCTAGGTCCAGCAATAGGAAATTAAATGAATTGGTCCATTTTGACTGGTCACTGTAGATTTGCTGCTGCTATTGGGCTTAGCCCAAAAATTCCTTTTTATTTTGCTGTGGATGGGTTGACACGGGAGAGAGATTGCGTTGGGCTTTTAGCCCAACACCGAGTGCGGAGGAGGACGAGTCCCTCGGACTCGTACACGGTGGTCATGCATAAAATGAGAGGAAAATAATTAATATATAATCAATAATAAGTCTAAACGCATATAATGTAAAATCGAAATAAACCAAATGGGTTATGTACATATTGTGTATACTTAAGTATATCTCGTGTATACGCATATATATCTCACAAACAAAACAGTACATGGTGTGCACGTATACATTATCGGGCCTTGGTAGTATTTATTCAAATCCGCAAATAACTGAACTATGGGATTTATTATACCACGGTATAGGATCTGCCAAACCAAGTGCAGAGTTGCAAACTTAAAATTGCAACAGCGATTTTCATCAACTGTATCGAAACATCCATATGCAAACATTGCAGCAAATAGACTAATTCACATGGTCATGGAGTATCACAGAAATTCATGCTTGCAGGATTAACATTAAAACAACCTCACTTTTCCTCACCAGAGGTCAATGTTCCCACAAAAAGAAACCCAAAACAAATAACCATAAAACACCAGATAAGGATAACTTCAAACAAGCAAGTGGAGACAAGAGGCTAATATGCAGATGCAAGGGTCAAGCTCAAATGGGATGTGTCACATGAATATTAAAGCAGAAAATCAAATGAGACTGCCACCCCTTACAATTTTAAAAGGTTGCTTTCAGTCAAAATAAACCTCTCACTAACAGTCAATAGGTAAAACTCACACCCCAAACAAAGAACAGTTTAACATAAGACCCAAAATAATCCTTTTTAAGAATATAAGACCATTTTCAACAACCTATACTCCCAAAACATGTCATGAGCAACACAAACAATACAGAATGCGACATTAGAGACAAGACAAACTTGAATGATCAGCCCATTTCCTCTTTAACAGACCATCAAGCAAACCAAACAGTCCATTTCCCACTTATGTCACACTGACAGCCCAAGACTATTACCAAACAATCATCACTAATCCCTTTGTTCTAACATGTTTGATATCAGCTCAGGCATATTTATTGGAATTGTTCTATTAACAGCCTCAAGATCTAAGTCCAAAACATGCTTATCAGATTATCAAATGACTAGTTTAAACATTTACACTCTATCAGTCTAAGTCCAAATTAGACCAGGATTTCTCTTAATCATATTACACTCTATCAATCTAAGTCAACAAATAATCAAATAGGCTTTATACTAATCTCAGATAATTCTCACTCGTTTAACTGAACATTTGATTCAACTAATCATGTTTAGGTAAAAACACCAGCAGACAGGCCTATTCCTATACTAAACACACACATGCAATTCGGATTACACAAAATTATCTTTAGCACAGGCTAAATTTAAACAGGACAAACTGTAGCTAGACATAATTTTAAAACTGAGTTAACACAAGCAAGGTCCAGTTCCACATAATAAAGACTCAGCCAACAAACACAAACTAAAACTAACTTAGAGGGACTAAAACAGAAAGCTAACACTCATAAACATAACTAACAAGATTTAAACATGATCAAATATAACTAAACTGGATTCAAGTGGGCTTAAAACTAGCGACTAATAAACATGCTAGGCAAGAAAAGTGATTAGCATATGCAAACAACAACTAATCTAGCACATATAAGTAGAAAATAGCTAATAAATGCTAAAATAAATAAAAGGGAGAAAGATTACCTTTTTTGAGTGCAGCGAAGTGAGGCGAAGGTTTCGATATAACCTCGAACACTACAGACTCCGGTCTCGAATTTACTCGGACTCGAATCAGTTGCTGGAACCAAAAGGGAACCAGAATAATTTTCTATTTTCGAATGAATATCAAAACAAGATTAAAACTGATGAAGACTTAGTAATTTTCCACGGAAATTTGAAGCGATCAAAAGAACTTAAAATATTTAGGGGATTTCTGCGGCTAAACAACTTGTTCTTGGGGAATTTTATGAATCGAAAAAATCCTGCCTAAACTGACTTGGAAATGATAATAATAATAATAATAATAATAATAATAATAATAATAATAATAATAATAATAATAATAATAATAATAATAATAATAATAATAGCTAGTAACTGTAGTAGAATAATGAAACGCCGATATTGATAAGAGGCTAATAATTATAGTATAAATATAAATATATTTTTTAATTTGCCAAAAAATATTGGAAGCGTAAATAGGTATTTCGGAGGAGAGGCGGGACAAAATTGGGTGTCAACAACTTGTCCCTCTCTTTAGAGGCTCGTAGACATGTGTATGTGGCTAGGTATGTCTGGCCTTGTCGGCTTATATTTTGTATATCATTTTGTTAGCTTTGCCGGCTCATGTACATTGATGTGGCATATATGCCAATAACGATATAAAGGCATTATTGTCCAACGGGACTAGCATGATGAATGAATAAAATAAAATGTATATTTAATTATGTGGCTCACCTAGATGTAAGTGTAAGTGTAAGCCAAGGGGTGCCCGGGTGGGCTAGCACCGGGTGCCCGTCGCGGCCCCTAGTCGGGTCGTGACAAAAGTGGTATCAGAGCAGTTCAATCCTAAGGTGTGTCTACCAGCCGTGTTTAGTAGAGTCTTGGTTATGGGTGTGTTGCGCGCCACACTTATAAACAAGAAGCTGCGGGCATTTTCGGAATAAATGACCTGCTTCCTTCATAAGAATCGTGCGATCGAGCTATGATATAAGAACTTCCTGTTCCTTAACCGTGTGTTGTGTATTTCAGAAATGCCTGTAAAGAGAAAGGCTACAGCAGCCCAAAAGGGCAAGACGGTGGCAGAAAAGCGAGTTGAAAGAGCACCGCTACCGGTAGTAGAGGAAAGTGAGTCCCAGAGTGCAGCTCAATCTCAGTCCTCCCGTTCAGTACCTATATTAGAGGAGCGTGAGGGAGCCTTAGCCCCAGCTCCAGCACCTCCGGCTCCTCCACCGGATGCTTCAGGCCAAGACGTAAAAGAGGCCATTCATTTGCTTACTCAGTTGGTTGCTGCCCAGACTCGGCGGCAAAGTACAGGGCAGGGTGACAGGGCTCTTAGTGCGAGGGCCCGTGATTTTATTACCTTAAATCCTTCGGAATTCTTCGGATCAAAGCCGGAGGAGGACCCTCAGGATTTTATTGATGGTATTGTTAGGACGCTTCGATTGATACATGCTTCGGACACCGAATAGGTGGAGTTAGCGTCGTATAGGTTGAGAGATGTCTCGATCCAATGATACACTGTTTGGATGGCTTCACGTGGGGCCAATGCACCTCCCCCGGTATGGCAAGAGTTTGTTGGTGCTTTCCTCCGACATTATATGCCTCCAGAAGTTCGGCGAGCTAGAGCCGATAAATTCTTGAACTTGAGGCAAGGTAGCATGAGTGCTTTAGAGTACAGTCTCCGCTTCAATTCCTTGGCTAGGTATGCTTCGGCCATGATAGCGGATATGGGTGACAGAATACACCGATTTGTGAAAGGCCTAGGGCCGCATTTGATGGATAGGTGCTTGAATTCATCCCTCCAGGACAATATGGATATTGCACGCATTCAGGCTCATGCTCAGAACCTAGAAGAAAGTTTACAACAGCAGAGAAGCGAACGTGAGCATGATGGAGGACATAGCAAGAGGGCCAGATTTTCGGGTCCGGTGAGCGAGTTCAGAGGTGGGCACAGATAACAGATTTCTAGGCACTCAGGCTATTCTATGACTAGTGCACCTCCACGATTCTCAGGCCAGAGATTCGATAGATCTACTCATTTCGGGCCAAGTCAGAGTTTTTCGGGATCTCAGTTCAGAGATGATTCGGGTCAGGCAAGGCCACCTGTACCACGATGTTCCCAGTGTGGGAAGTTGCATTAGGGTCGATGTCGATTGGGTTCAGATGTTTGCTATTCATGTGGTCGACCAGGCCATATTATGCGTGATTGCCCCTCAGTTCATAATAGAGGTAGGACCCAGCCATTAGGGTCGGTAGCCGGGTCTTCAGCATCTGTGTGCCCTATGGGGCCAGGTTCACATGTGCCAGTCGGCCATGGTAGAGGCAGAGGGAGAGTCCCCAGTTCTAGCGGTCCTCAGCACCGTGTTTATGCTTTGGCTGGACGCAAAGATCTTGAGTCTTCTCCTGACGTGGCTACATGTATATTATCGATATTTTCTCATGATGTATATGCTTTGATTGATCCGGGCTCCACATTGTCATATGTCACTCCGTATGTTGCGGGTCGATGTAGAGTCGAACCGGAATCGATCAAACCTTTTGAGATGTCTACACCCGTGGGTGAATCGGTAATAAGCCGAGTATATAGAAATTGTGTAATTATGATTTGTGATCGTCGTACCATGATTGACTTGCATGAGTTAGAAATGGTGGATTTTGATGTTATTATGGGCATGGATTGATTGGCTTCTTGCTATGCCAATGTTGATTGTAGAATGAAAATGGTTCATTTCCAATTTCCGGGAGAACCAGTCTTAGAATGGAAAGGGAATACGGCGTCACCAAAAGGTAGGTTTATTTCATATCTAAAGGCAAGGAAAATGATCACAAAATGGTGTATCTATCATCTAGTTCGGGTTCAAGATGTAGAAGCTGAATCGCCAACTCTTCAATCAGTTCTCGTGGTGAATGAATTTCTTGATGTGTTCCCGGAAGAGCTTCCAGGCCTCCCTCCCGAGCGGGAGATTGATTTTTCCATTGATGTGTTGCCAGACACTAAGCCTATATCTATTCCTCCTTATAGAATGGCACCCGCAGAATTGAAAGAGTTGAAGGAGCAATTGAAAGACTTGCTTGATAAAGGCTTTATAGGCCTAGTTCATCCCCGTAGGGAGCACCCGTATTGTTCGTCCGAAAGAAAGATGGCTCCTTTAGAATGTGCATTGACTATCGGCAATTGAATAAGGTGACGATAAAGAATAAATATTCTCTCCCGAGGATTGATGACTTATTTGATCAATTGCAAGGCGCCAAATGGTTTTCAAAGATAAATTTGAGGTTCGGGTATCATCAAGTGAGAGTTAGGGAGAAATATATCTCTAAGACAGCCTTCAGAACAAGATACGGTCATTTTGAGTTCCGGGTAATGTCATTTGGGCTAACTAATGCACCGGCAGTGTTTATGGATTTGATGAATAATGTGTTCAGGCCCTTCCTATATCTGTTTGTGATCGTATTCATCGATAACATCTTGGTATATTCTAGATCTGAGGCAGAACATGCGGATCATTTGCGTACTGTCCTTAGAGTTCTTCAAACTCGAGTGTTGTTTGCAAAATTTTCTAAGTGTGAGTTTTGGTTGAACTCAGTGACATTTCTGGGGCACATTGTTGCAGCCGATAGTATTCGGGCAGATAGCCAAAAGATTGAGGCCGTGAAGACTTGACCAAGGCTCACAACTCCTACGGAGGTTCGTAGCTTTCTGGGCTTAGCAGGTTATTACAGGAGATTTTTTGAAGGTTTTTCTTCTATTTCCGCACCACTCACCAAGTTGACCCAGAAATCGGGAAAGTTTCAATGGACAGATGCTTGTGAACGTAGTTTCCAAGAGTTAAAAGGTAGATTGACTTTTGCCCCATTCTTGACACTTCCAGAGGGATTGGAAGGATATGTTGTTTATTGCGATGCTTCAGGCATTGGGCTAGGCTGTGTGTTGATGTAACATGGTAAGGTGATTGCGTATGCTTCAAGGCAGTTGCGGAAACATGAGAAGAATTACCCAACCCACGATCTAGAATTGGCTGCAGTGGTTCATGCATTAAAGATATGGAAATATTATTTATATGGCGTTCATGTGGATATTTATACAGATCATAAGAGTCCTCAGTATATCTTCAAGCAGAAAGAGCAGAATTTGCGGCAACGACGATGGTTGGAACTGCTAAAGGATTATGATGTTGATATCTTGTATCACTCCAGAAAAGCAAATGTTGTGGCTGATGCCCTTAGCCGTAGATCGATGGGGAGTTTATGTGATGTGCGACAAGAGAAGAGAGAAATGACTCGTGAGCTCCAGCAGTTAGCCAGCTTAGGAGTTCAAGTAGTGGACTCAAGTAGCAAAGGAACTACTATTCAGGATTCAGTAGTCTCATCGCTAGTAGCAGAAGTGAAAGAGCGGCAATACGAAGATTCCATGCTAATGCATTACAGAGATACCCTCCCTCAGAAATAGGAGCCATCATTTGACATTTCAGAAGACGGAGTTCTTCGATGTCGAGGCAGATTATGTGTTCCCGATGTGGCAGGTCTACGCCACCAAATATTGAGAGAAGCTCATTGTTCTCGTTATTCTTTCCACCCCGGAGCGACGAAAATGTATCATGATCTTAAGTCTATATATTTGTGGAATGGGATGAAGAAAGATATAGTAGAATTCGTAGCTCAATGTCCCAACTGTCAACAAGTGAAAATCGAGCACCAAAAACCGGGAGGATTGTTGCAGGCTATAGAAATTCCAACTTGGAAGTGGGAAGTAATTAACATGGACTTCATTACAGGCTTACCCCGTTCTCGACGTAAGTATGATTCTATATGGGTTATTGTGGATAGACTCACAAAGTCCGCTCATTTCCTACCGATCAGAACAACATATGTGGCAGGAGATTATGCAAAGCTTTATGTTAAAGAGATAGTGCGACTCCATGGTGCTCCAATATCTATTATCTCTGATAGAGGAACTCAGTTTACAACAAATTTTTGGAAGTCTTTCCAAGAGGGTTTAGGGACCCAAGTGAGCCTTAGCACGGCATTTCATCCGCAGACCGATGGGCAAGCTGAATGTATCATTCAGACTCTTAAGGATATGTTACGGGCATGTATGTTAGATTTTGGAGGCAACTGGATGATCACTTACCACTCATTGAGTTTGCTTACAATAATAGTTATCATTCTAGCATCCAAATGGCACCATATGAGGCTTTATATGGGCGAAAGTGTAGATCCCCAATTGGGTGGTTTGAAACAGGAGAGGCTAAATTGATAGGGCCAGACTTGGTCCAGCAAGCCATAGAGAAAGTCAAGCTCATACAAGATCGGCTGTTAGCAGCCCAAAGTCGTCAAAAGTCCTATGCGGATAATCATCGAAGAGACTTAGAATTCCAAGTGAAAGATTGGGTAGTTTTGAAAGTGTCGCCAATGAAGGACGTTATGAGATTTGGTAAAAAGGGGAAGCTTAGTCCCCGATACATTGGGCCTTATGAGATTGTACGAAAGATAGGCAAAGTGGCCTACGAGTTAGATCTACCTCCGGATTTGGAGTCAGTTCATCCAGTTTTCCATGTCTTGATGCTTCGGAAATGTGTTGGAGAGCCTACTAGGATCGTGCCAATAGATAATGTGCAAGTGACAGAGAAATTGACTTATGAAGAGGTACCCATTGCCATACTAGATAGGCAAGTACGGAGGCTTAGAAACAAAGAGGTGGCCTCAGTTAAGGTTCTATGGAGAAGCAGTAAACAAGAGGAAATGACATGGGAAGCGGAAGAAAGTATACGATCCAGATACCCGCATTTATTTCAGCCCCCAGAAGAGATTCAAGATGAGATATCGAGATCCTAAGGTATGTATGTTTCCATTTTATGCTTATTGGTCGAGTGTGGCCAAATTTTATTGCTATTATGTTGTGGCCCTGTGAGGCATTGTTATTGTGGGTTATTGTGATAGGATGGTAGTACCATATTATAGGGGAAACTCTGGCAAAATTTTTATAGAATCCCCGAGAACTTTAACATTCGAGGACGAATGTTCTTAAGAAGGGAAGAATGTTACACCTCGGAAAATCTTCCGTTGATGCTCAAGTGAATGGACTAGTGAGGAGTACGAGTATATTTCCATAAGTAAGAAACGACATTTGATGACCCTAAGTAAGATTTCAAAGACATTCGGTGTGAGACGAGAAAGTTGGCTAAGAGAAGGCAAGGCATACGATAAGTATCGGAAAGGAAATATGAGTAACGAGTTAACAAGGATTTAATGATGTCTTGGATAAGAGTGATAACATCCCTTAGATTGGTATTGAGGTGTTGAACAAGTGCTAAGAAGGTTCCACAAGGATTGGAGATCAAACGAGTCGACGAAATGAGCTTTGGAATCACTGGCCGTATAAATTATACAGCCAAACATACTGGCCGTATAAATTATACGGTTCGTATGTTTGGGACCGTATAATCAGCCCAGAACAGCCTACCTTTCTGGACCAAACATACGGCCCGTATAAATTATACGGACCGTATGTTGGTCCGTATATACGGTCGGGGACAGCTTTATTCATTAAATAAAGGGACCAAGTTTTATTTCATTTCACTTCCGTATCAAACCCCTTCTCTCTAAAACATCTCTCTACATTTATTCCACAAGAATTCAAGGGTTATTAGTGATCAACATCATAAACCTAGTGAATCAAGTGTAAGAAAACCCATTAAAGATCATTCAAGTCAAGAAATCTCATTGGAGATGAACTAGGGTTTTGCTCAAGTGGAGTATTATCAACCAAGGCTTGTTCCTACAACATCCAAGGTAAGATTTATGATATTTCTATGTTGTTTAAGGTATTTGAGAGTTGGAATACTTGGATTGTAGAAGGGTATAAAAAAATGGGTCATGAATGTGGAATAGTGCCATTTTGAGTAATAGCTTGAATTGAGTCATGATTCTTGATGTGTTGTGATGTAAATATGTTATAAATGACATTGAGAACGTGGAATAGACTTTGTATATGAATGAAAGAAATTATGTGATACGACCATGAATATGGATGAATTGGGGTGCAATGAGAAGTAGGGATAATGTGGATGAATAAAGAATATTGTTGTGATATTATGAATGTATTATTGACGTTTGGGAGTTGGTATACGCTATGAAGGAATGTCGTATAAATAAAGGAGATGCTGTCCGATTTTCTCTAGTTCTAGTCATGTATGCTAGCCAACGATTTCTAATGATAGTATGACTTTAATGAAGGTAGAAACGTGAGCATTGATAGAGAACGTGCAAGTGTAGAATAGTTGGGCGGAAAGGTATGTAAGGCTCACCCTTCTTTCATAAGGCATGGTTCTTTGGCCAATTAGCTAAATATTCTATAAGTCTATGATGTCCTTCAAATGATTCGATCTTCCGAGCTAGTAAGCTCACGATTCTAGATATGCTACGATTGTACTAAGTTCTTCATATGACGAGCAAGCCTATAAAGATAGATGTAATGAATGACGATAATAGTGCTAATGATATTAATGACGACTATAATGGTAATAGCGATGATGATAACGATGACGATGAGGATAGTAATGATAATAGTAAAGTTGCTTATGAGCTATTATGTATATGTATCTACGTATGACTATTATGGAACCCCGAGCTTATGAGGCCGGGTAGGATATGTAAATAAGTATGTATATGATTATGTAATGCACGCACACCTCTGCAGATGGTACGGATAACCCTGACGCCTTGGTAGGGCCAGGTAGATGTAACCCTGAAGCCTTGGTAGGGCTAGGTCTGTGTAACCTTGAGCCTTGGTTGGCCAAGTATGTATGAAACACCGATCCTTCATGGTCGGGTATGTTATGTAAATGTTATGCATGTGATATGGATATGTATATGATATAGATATGAGTATGAGTACGAATATGAATAAGAATATGTATATGAACATGGTTATGGATACGAAATGTAAATGAGTACGGATATGAGTACGGATGCGGATGTATGCACATAATTAAGTACTAGAAATGGAAAGTCTCTATGAAAGGCTAGTAAGTGCTTATGACGTTGATACTGCTATCTTCCCTCCTATGCTATTTCTCATATTGCTTATTATGCTTCTATATTGATGTTGATCATGCTTTACATACTCAGTACATTCTTCGTACTGACGTCCTTTTGTTTGTGGACGCTGCATCATGCCCGCAGGTGCACAGGGAGGTAGACTTGATCCATAGCTACATTCTCAGGGACTACGTAGCGGAGCTCCATTTCATTCGGAGCTATAGCTTTTGGGTACTTATTCTTTTGTGTACATAATTATGGGCATAGCGGAGTCCTTTCCCTCTTATGTGATATGACATACTCTCCTTAGAGGCTCGTAGACATGTGTATGTGGTTAGGTATGTCTGGCCTTGTCAGCCTATATTTTGTATATCATTTTGTTAGCCTTGCCGGCTCATGTACATTGATGTGGCATAGATGCCAATGACGATATAAAGGCATTGTTGTCCAATGGGACTAGCATGATGAATGAATAGAATAAAATGTATATTTAATTATGTGGCTCACCTAGATGTAAGTGTAAGTGTAAGCCAAGGGGTGCCCGGGTGGGCTAGCATCGGGTGCCCGTCGCGGCCCCTAGTCGGGTCGTGACATCATGACATGAAATCGCATGTCCAAACGCGTATTTAGTTTTCTGGCCATAATAATTATGACTCATACCTTTAGCCAATTTAGCTCTTTATACAGGATCATTCAAGCCAGTTTTTTTTGTTATTGGGATAGGTGTATCTTTGTTTAGGCTTCTTCGATCATCCTAGGTTCAGAGGCGAATTCAGGATTTCAAAAGGATGAGTTCATCTTAGAAAGTTTTTTATTTAAAAAAAAAAATACGCAAAAGTGCATTTAGTAAGGTTCAATCCCACAACCTTAGGGAATTAAACTCAACACTTAACCAATGCTTCACTCGGTCTAGTATGACTATGTGTTCCTTCAGTTAATATTAGATATGTATTTTAAGGAATATATACATTATATACCAAGTTTAGTCGGGTGACCATGGGTTCACATGACTCATTTTTAAGAGTCAGTTGCATTTTGCACCCTTAATGAGTGCTCTCTTTTGTGACTTACACCCTATCCTATTTTTTTTTATAACTTGCACCCTAACCTCTTCAATCTTTGTAAAACAATTAAACCACCCTTTTTATAAATTTACCATGAGGGCAAAATAGGAATACATGAATCTTTTTTCATATCACAATGATAAAATTAATACTCGGAAAAGTATGAGATTTGTCACAGTAAGAATGCGACTTGAGAACTGATAAAATCGATTCACAAATTGTTAAGATCGGATCCACATCCACCAACTCACATAACAACATACCCATTCTTTATAGCAAGATCAGTATAAAACATAGAGAGAACCAGAGTTCCATAGAACCAGCCGGCACGAAATACACTACCCATCTACTATTTTAATCCCAAAATAAAGAAGACCACATCGATATTTCTGAGAGAAAATTATAGAACACACAGAACCTCAAAACACACACCAAGAGGAGAAAAAAATAACTGGGTGTAGAATGATAAGAAGTAAACTGTTGGATTTCTTAATATTGATTTGCCCAGAACTTTGTTACTGAAATTGTTGTTGTTTCTGTTGGTGACCAGTTATAGACATCACATATAAAAGAATGATCTGGAGAATCGCGGTATTCTCTGCATGCAACAGAGTTCTACAAAGCTCCATCTGCTAAAAGCACTAGCAATATAGCCTTCAGTTGAACAACATCAGCTGAAATAAATCAGACTCATAATTAAAAGTGCTAGACAACAATATAATTATCCTAAGGGCTGGGAGGAGTTCACGGGATAAAGACACATTGCAAGTGTAAAAGTCAAATGTATTTCACGAATGAGTGACTAAGTGGTAACTAGTCTCAGAAATGATCGTAAAGTCGAGTAAGAAAATAAAACAAGATAGTGCAGACTGTGAAATGTAGCACTGCATATTAAGAAGGTACCAAAATTTATTATAGTTTCATGTTTTGGGAGGAGAACTCTAGTTGTGGAGGAGCCACAAAAAGGACAAAATGTCCTTTCTCTCACTTTTAGTTTGGTGCTTTGAAGGGAACGAGACAAAAATCTGTTTGATTGAGTTCTCTTTTAATTTTTTGTCATTTTTTATTTCTTCTTTTTGTATTCCTATTTTCCCCTCGTGGTAAATTTATAGAAAAAGGTCGTTTAATTGTTTTATAAAAGATTGAAGAAGTTAGGATGCAAGTTATAAAAGAAAAAAAAATAGAATAAAATATAAATCACAAAAGAGAGCACACATTAAGGGGCAAAATGCAACTGACTCCATTTTTAATGCATACATTCCGCCCTGCGTTGGTCATGCTGAAAAACATAAGAAGAGCAACATGTGTTTTTATATTTTCTTTCCTTTGTTGATTGTTTTTATTATGTAATCACTTGCGTATAAACTCCACATATTTTAATATTTTGGTTGACGGTCACTGAATAATTTAATAATCTTATATCTTAGGTCAGATCCCTCGGATAAAACGTTTAAATAAAGATTTGTGCTTAAGCCCTAAGATTAGAAGAATGACCGGACCGTCTCTGTGTTTGGTGCAAAGTTTTCAACAATTAATTTAATATTTTTCTTCAACTAATATTGTGTTCATTCATAATAGTATTATAATATCATTAACTTGACATAGAAAGAACAAAGTGGATAACGAGGTAGTATATAGTTCGGTCCTCCTTGTTTCAAAGCGACAGGATGAACTATTTGACTAGAAATTGTCCCCAGTCTTGTCTGATATCTCCCTAAAATTCCAAAAATACCCTTCCCCTTTGTGTAAGGCATGACGTCATTTTCTATGACCGTCCTTTGCTCAAAAGGCAACAGCTGTCCAGCTTCTCCATCCACGAAAGTGGTATCCACCGTGCAAACGCTCCATAACCCGAAACCCGACCCCTTATCCGCCACGTCATCTCCAAACCCCACTAGAAACCAGCACATGTCAATTTCATAATCCAAAATCCCACGTGCCCACAAAACCGAAGTGCTTGATTTTAATATGCCAGCTAAGCTAAAATCAAACCCGTGTACAAAAGGTGTACTGATTTTTATCCTTCCCTTCCCTCCCTTTATATATAAAGCAAAGAACGTGGAACACTAGAAAACAATCTGAACCCCAAAGACCAAAGTTTTAAGATTTTTCAAATTTTCAAGTGCGCAAAGGTCAACCAAGAGAGTTAAACAAAGGAAACAACTTCAATGAACAAACTTTCACATCCCAAACTCAGTGACGAAGAAGAGTTTTCAATCATGGTTGCTGCTTTAAAGAATGTTATAACAGGTAGTACTCACAGTTCTGCTTTCGTGGATGCAGTTCAAGAATTTCCTAATGCTATGACCACGACAGCTACCAGTGCCAGTGCCACCATTTCATCGCCTTCTACGAGTATGTCTAGTTTTATTGAGCCGCCCTTGTTTCGCGTTCCTGCAGAGCCGGAGCCTTGTCAATTCTGCAGGATAAGTGGGTGTTTAGGGTGCAACTATTTTGGAACCCCAGTGGCTAGTGATGATAAGAACAAGAACAAGACCAAGATTGTTGCGAAGAAGAAGAAGAAGAATTACAGAGGAGTGAGACAAAGACCATGGGGAAAATGGGCTGCGGAGATTAGAGATCCAAGAAGGGCTGTTAGAGTATGGCTTGGGACTTTTACTACAGCAGAGGATGCAGCCAGAGCTTATGACAGAGCAGCTATTGAATTTAGAGGTGCTAGAGCTAAGCTTAATTTCTCATTTGCAGATTACACGCAAATTCAACATGATCAGAATAATACTACTACAACTTCATTTTCTTCGCATCAGCAACAACAAGAGTCTATGCAGGGAATTACCACAGATCTTGGTACTTCTAAAGAAGAAGAATTCTGGGATCAATTAATTTTATCGGACAATGAGGTTCAAGATTGCTCGAGGACGATGAATTTCAATGGCGGGTTTTCTGATTCTTCTAATGGCTATATTGCTCATAGCTTCTGATCATTTTCAATTAAACAAGAATTGAAAAGGAAAAGAGAAACAGAACAAAAAGAAACTTTTAGTGGATTAGGGTGTTTTGCATGCCCCGTGTAGTTTTATCAATGTGGGGCATCTGAATATTCCAGTTTTAGGTGTACTTCATTTTTCATTCTTTATTCAGATTGTATCGTACTGTAAGGGGCAGTTTGGTTTAAGGGTAGGAAGATTTTCCCGATATAATTTTTGAGATTAAACATATTTTGTGTTTGGTTGGAGATATTAATGAAATTTAATATGATTATTTTTATACCGAAATTTTGATATAACCTGTTTGTTTCATAAAAAAGGTGAAATGATTATTCGATTATAATTAGTCACGGAATATCAATGATTTTGACTTTTGTACGGGAAATATTACATGTGGGCCTGAAAAGCTGAAACGCCGCCTATACACCTAGGAAGTAGGTACTTAACCACTTAATGTTTTAAGTTGTGGGGTGTGCATATTCATGTGACAAAGAAAACAAAAGGGAATTTTGTTGTAATTTCTTTACAAGGCTTATGGGTCAAATTTGATTAATTGAGTAGCTCAAATTAACCCATAAAAGAATTTTTTTTAACCCAACTTGTAGCTCGAATAAGTTACATTCTTTTCTTTTGCGCTTAAATGGATTGAAGGTCGAGCAGTGACCAGAGATTACTGAGAAGAATATCCAAAAATGCCATACTTGATATTTAAACAAGTATTTTCTCCTAGGTTAAGGAGAATTAATTTTTTGTATATGTATAAAGAAAATTCTTTTTATTTTATTTATGCAATATGACTTTTTGACGAAGGGCTTTTGCACGTGAGTCCGTCATTGGGGTCAAGCAACGGATTTCAAATCGACCCATATGAAAAAACTAGCACGTTGTCAAGCAGGGCTTTCTTTCTTCTAGAGTATAAAGAACAATTGTATCTAATTCTTCCAACCAAAACATACAAGGGAGGAAAGACATTCAGTTTGTGAAGAACACAACTCCCGTTTCTAATAGAGAAGAAGTCGACTTGGAGTTATCTTTCAATACCTGTCTACAATTTTTTCCGCTATTATTAATATGTACTCTTTCATAAAAATAGGAGATTTGCCTTCTAGATCGAGTTCATCACACAGAACTTGCCTAATTCGAATTATCTCTTCTGTGTAATTTGTAGACTATTACACAAGAGAGAGATTTATCCTGTGCATATTCGAAAAATAGCAGCTACGAATTTTGTTGTCGTGTCAAAAAAATATATAATGATATTAACAATTTTAAACATTATGTTCATTGATAGTACTCCATATATAAAATTGGGCAAAGGACAAGTACGGAAGAATAAAATATATATAACGAGGTAGATGTGGTACTTTGGTCCACTCTGTTTGAAGGAGACAAAAAATGAAATATTTGACTGGAAACTGTCCCCCCTCGTGTACCCTCTGCTTGGGTAAGGCAAAAGCTGTCCATCCACCAAAGTGACATTCACCGTGTGAACCCGACCTCCATTAATATTTTATCATAATACTCGTATTAATTAATATATAATTGTATTGAATTTGAAAAATAATTTAAAATGAATAATTAATGTTAAAGGTAAAAAAAAAAAAAAAAATTTAATATATTAAAGTGAACAAGTAAAAATGAAAATCATTTATAAAATAATGGACAAAGTAAAAGTAAATGGAGGGAATAATTAAGAACATGTCAGCTAAGCTAAAATCAGACCCTTGTACAAAAGGTGTATTATAGTGTAACTTGTTTGTCCACGTTGGTCTTCACTCTTCCCCTTGTTTATAAAGCAAAGAACTTGGAACGCCAGAAAACTATCAGAATCCCAAAGACCAAAGTTTCCACCTTTTCAAATTTCAAGAATGCAGAGGTCAACCAAGAGAACAACTTCAATCAACCATCTCTCAAAGCCCAGATTCAGTGACGAACAAGAGTTTTCAATCATGGCTGATGCTTTAAAGAATGTTATTACGGTAGTACTCACAATTCTGCTTCCACGGATGCCAGTGCCAGTGCCACAATTTCATCACCTTCTATGAGTGTGTTTAGTTTTATCAAGCCGCCCTTGTTTCGAGTTCCGGCAGAGCCAGAGCCGTGTCAAGAAAGAAAAACAAATATAATGAACGATTTTAAGCTGAACGTAATAAACAACACAAAATTAAATTCACTAATCTAATTAGTTATTTTAAAGTCATTATTAATAGCAAGTTCATCATATAAGCATTCAACAAATTAGTCATGCTTAAAATTTGAGTACATTTATAATTTATTATATCATAGTGCAATACGTGGAAGTCCAAGAAAAATAAAAAGCTAACAAGTTTCATACTTTTTTTTTAACTTAAAAAGGTGATAAGTTTCAAACTATATGAATGCAATTCTATAATATTTACTGTGACTTGATAAAGCTAACAAGTTTCATACTTTTTTTTTTAACTTAAAAAGCTGATAAGTTTCAAACTATATGAATGCAATTCTATAATATTTACTTTGACTTGATAAATTTAAGAAGTTTCTTTTTATCTTGTGGTCTTAAACTAAAAATTTATATAATGTATCAAAAAAAAAAAATTGCAATCTTAAACATGTCATATGTAATACTGAAATTAAAGAGTTTTCAAATGAGAAAGATACATTCCTTATCAAACTAAAAAAGAAAGTAAAATAAAAAAATAAAATAGAGGTAGTAATAATTTTCAAAAAGCTATTAAGTAAGATATTAGATTAGTATACAATTTCAATTTAATTAACCTACCCAAAAAAGCTCATAAAAGAATCATGTGATATCTGTTGAAAAGCTTAAAAAAAATGAGAGCACGTGTTGATTTCTCCACGTGGAAAGAGGGGCAACAGATTAGACAACACATGTCACTCTCTAATGTGGGATGCAAAGGAACTTAAAATTAAATGGTCAAAAGTAGTCCTGTGAGGACGACGAAAAATTCCATATCCTCGTTTCTATATAAACTAGATGGCTTATGCCCGTGCTGCGCACGGGCCTAACACTTCGGATTATAGTGTATATATGTATATGTAGTTGTGTTTAGATAGTGATAATATATATATATATATATATATATATATACTATGTTCAAAATACGATTAATATAACATTGTAGTTTGTGCTCCGTATCTAAAACTTCATTATATTCGCGTTTGCTATGAAAATTTATTAATACTTTTTAAAAGAGAAGACTTGTTTAAAAGAAAACTATTTTCCTCTCTTTGAGATAAAATAATAATAATATTTAAGCATCAGTTGATACTTTCAATTTTAATTCGATTAATTTAAAGGCGTAAAATACTTATTATTTTTTATCAAATTTTGATTTGGATAATTCTAATTCAAATTATTAAATTAATTTTACATGTTTAAAACGAAACAAAGTAGAAATTGATTTTCTATTTAAACGAAAAAATGCTATTTTTTAAATTTTGGTAAATATTTTCGGTTTAGCTCATTTTACTTGTAAAAAAATAGAAGTATAATAAAGTATTTCGATCTACTTTTTAGAAGAGTTGGTAATATAAAGTATAAAACGTCATTTTTTTGCCCTTAAATAAAAAAGTGGGTGGGACCACAAAGGATTTTTTTGCCCTTAAATAAAAAAGTAGAACCGAACACGGACAACGATCTTGTCTCTATAAACCGGCTCTTCTATATAGTAGTAATACTAAAGTAATACATATAATTATTTTTATTAAATTTTGATTTGAATAATTTTAATTCAAATTATTATATTAATTTTACATGTTTAAAATGAAACAAAGTAGAAATTTGATTTTCTATTTAAATGAAAAACTTCTATTTTTAATTTTTAGTAAATATTTTTTTGTTTAACTCATTTTACTTGTCATGTTATTTTTTACATGGTTTTTTAAGGAAACGTCAATTAGAATTATAATTTCACTAATTTACCTTATTAATTATTTGATCTCCATTTAATATTATTTTTTCTTTTATGACATTAATCTCATTTATTAGAGTAAGGTAAAAATGAAAAAGTAATTAAATTCTATCTTACTTTTTCTTTTCACATTTATTAGAGTAAGGAAAAAATGAAAAAGTAATTAAATTCTATCTTATTTTAATATATAAGTATTTTAAGTATGTTATTGTACAATAATTTCATTTGCTCCCACTAATGGGTTGATACGCATGTGGCAATGAATCCATCATTATTGATTTAATTGTTTGATTTTCTAAACACCTTTTTTTTAACATTGTTTGTTTTTTAATATGGGATTCACTTTTTTTTTTTTTTTAATATTGCTTGATTTTGTTAATATGGGGTTCACTTTTTTTTTCCCCGTAAGTTTGGACGTGGTGGGTTTCACTTTTTTTTTCTTCTCCTTTTTTTTAAAATACTGGTTGGTGTTTAATATGGGGCCCACAATTATTTTTTAATACTGGTTGGTGTTTAATATGGGGCCATGAAGAACTTCTATTTTTTAATTTTTAATAAATATTTGTTTAACTCATTTTACTTGTCATGTTATTTTTTACATGGTTTTTTAAGGAAACGTCAATTAGAATTATAATTTCACTAATTTACCTTATTAATTATTTGATCTCCATTTAATATTTTTTTTATGACATTAATCCCTTTTCACATTTATTAGAGTAAAGAAAAAATGAAAAAGTAATTAAATTCTATTCCACTTTTTTTTTCCCATGAGTTTGGATGTGGTGGGTTCCACTTTTTTTTTTTTTTTTTAATATTGGTTGGTGTTTAATATGGTGCCCAATATATTGTTTTTTAATATTAATTGTTGTTATATATATATGGGGCCCACAATTTTTAACATTGTTTTTTTTTAATATGGGATTCACCTTTTTTTTTTTTTTTTAATATTGCTTGATTTTGTTAATATGGGATCCAGTTTTTTTTTCCCGTGAGTTTGGATGTGGTGGGTTCCACTTTTTTTTTTTTTTTTTTAATACTGGTTGGTGTTTAATATGGTGCTCAATATTTTGTTTTTAATATTAGTTGTTGTTGGGGCCCACATTTTTTTTTTTGACATTATTTGTTTTTTTAATACGGGATTCACTTTTATATATATATATATTGCTTGATTTTGTCAATACGGGATACTCTGTTCAAAACACGATTAATATAACATTGTAGTTTGTTCTTCGTATTTAAAACTTTATTATATTAGTGTTTGCTACGAATACGCACGTGGGAATGAATCCATCATTATTGACTTAATGAGATACTTTGGAAATTACATGAATATTGTTTGATTTTTTAATATGGGGTGCACTTTTTTTTGACATTATTAATTTGTACTATTTTTTTAATATTAGTTGTTGTTTAATATATATGGGGCCCACAATTTTTTTGTGTGTAGGAGAATTAAAATTATGAGGCCCATAATTTTTTTTTAATATTAGTTTTACACTATATAGAAGAGATGGGGCCCAATTTAAAGTGGAACGGACGACGAAAATGAGCCCCAACCGGCTCTTCTATATTGTGTAAACTAGACGGACTATGCTCGTGCTGTGCACGGGCCCAACACTTTAGATTATAATGCATCTATGTATATGTAGTTGTATTTGAATAGTGATTATATATATATATATATATATATATATATATATATATATATATATATATTATGTTCAAAACACGATTAATATAACATTGTAGTTTGTGCTCCGTATCTAAAATTTTATTATATTAATGTTTGCTACGAATACAAAATCGGCAAATTTATTAATATTTTTTAAAGGAGAAGACTTGTTTAAAAGGAAACTATTTTTTTCTCTTTGACATAAAACAATAACAATATTTAAGCATCAGTTAATACTTTCAATTTTAATTTGATTAATTTAAAAATGTAAAATACTTATTATGTTTTATCAAATTTTGATTTGGATTAGTCTAATTCCAATTATTAAATTAATTTTACATGTTTAAAACGAAACAAAGTAGAAATTGATTTTCTATTTAAACGAAGAAATACTATTTTTTTATTTTTGGTAAATATTCTCGGTTTAGCTCATTTTACTTGTCATGTTGTCTTTTGGATGGTTTTTTTAAGAAAACGTCGATTAGAATTATAATTTGACTAATTTACCTTATTCATTATTTGATCTCCATTTTATATATTTTTTTATGACATTAATCTCTTTTCACATTTATTAGACTAAGAATAAAAATAAAAAAGTAATTAAGTTCTATCTTATTTTAAAATATAAATATTTGACGATTTAACTTTTTGAAGGAAAGTAATTTCATTTGCTCCAACTAATGGATTGATACGCACGTGGCAATGAATAAATCATTATTGACTTAATGAGATACTTTGAAAATTACATGAATATTGTTTGATTTTTTAATATGAAGCGCACTTTTTTTTTTAACATTATTAATTTGTACTATTTTTATGCATATATATATATATATATATATATATATATATATATATATATATATATATACTATGTTCAAAACACGATTAATATTACCTTATAGTTTGTACTCCGTATTTAAAACTTTAGTATATTAGTGTTTACTACGAATACAAAGTCTGCACTTTTTTTTTTTTACATTAGTTTTTTTTTTAATATGAGGTTCACTTTTTTTTATATTGCTTGATTTTATTAATATGAGGTCCACCTTTTTTTTTTTTACAGTGAGTTTGGAGATGGTGGGTTCCACTTTTTTTTAATATTGCTTGATGTTGTTTAGTATGAGATCCACCCTTTATGGGGTGCAGTTGTTTTTTGACATTATTAGTTTGTACTATTTTTATGCATATAATCTATATACATATACTATGTTCAAAACACGATTAATATAGCATTGTAGTTTGTGTTCCGTATATAAAACTTTATTTTATATATATATATATATATATATTCATATTAGAATTATGGGACCCACAATTTTTTTGCAATTGTTTTTGACATTGTTTGTTTTTTTAATATGGGATTCACCTTTTTATATATATATATATATATATATATATATATATATATATATATATTACTTGATGTTGTCAATATGGGATACTATGTTCAAAACACGATTAATATAACATTATAGTTGTGCTCCGTATTTAAAACTTTATTATATTTCTACTATTAAGAAGCGCTGGTTGGGCTAATTTTTTTTTTTTTATATATCGCTTGATTTTGTCAATATGGGATACTATGTTCAAAACACGATTAGTATAACATTGTAGTTTGTGCTCCGTATTTAAAACTTTATTATATTAGAAACTTTATTATATTAGTGTTTACTACGAATACAAAGTCTGCACTTTTTTTTTACAGTAATTTTTTTTTTAATATGGGGTTCACTTTTTTTTACAGTGAGTTTGGAGATGGTGGGTTCCACTTTTTTTTGTCTTTTGTTTTTTAATATTGTTGTTTAGTATGAGCACTTTTTTTCTACAGTGAGTTTGGAGATGATGGGTTTCACTTTTTTTTTTTTCTTTTTTTTAATATTGCTTGATGTTGTTTAGTATGAGGTCCACCCTTTATGGGGTGCAGTTTGGAGATGATGGGTTTCACATTTTTTTTTGTTTTTTTTTAATATTGCTTGATGTTGTTTAGTATGAGGTCCACCCTTTATGGGGTGCAGTTTGGAGATGATGGGTTTCACATTTGTTTTTGTTTTTTTTTTAATATTGCTTGATGTTGTTTAGTATGAGGTCCACCCTTTATGGGGTGCAGTTTTTTTTTTTTTTTTTTGACATTATTAGTTTGTACTATTTTTATGCATATAATATATATACATATATTATGTTCAAAAAACGATTAATATAATATTGTAGTTTGTGCTCCGTATCTAAAATTTTATTTTATATATATATATATTAGAATTAGGGGGCCCACAATTTTTTTTTAAAATTGGAATGGATATATATATTAGTACTATATAGAAGAGTAGTATATATATATATATTAAAATTATGGGGCCCACAATTTTTTTTATTAAATTGTGGAAACGGACGACGAAAAGTGAGTTTGGAACTCACTCTTCTATATAGTACAAACTAGACGGCTTATGCCCGTGCTGTGCACGGGCCCAACACTTTAGATTATAGTGCATCTATGTGTATGTAGTTGTCTTTGAATAGTGATTATATATATTTATATATATAGAGTATATGTTATGTTTAAAATATGATTAATATAACATTGTAGTTTGTGCTCCGTATCTAAAATTTTATTATATTAATGTTTGCTACGAATACAAAATCGGCAAATTTATTAATATTTTTTAAAAGAGAAGACTTGTTGTAGAAATTGATTTTCTATCTAAACGAAGAAATACTATTTTTTAATTTTTTAGTAAATATTCTCGGTTTAGCTCATTTTACTTGTCATGTTGTCTTTTGTATTAAATTCTATCTAATTTTAAAATATAAATATTTTAAGTATATTTAGTGAACATAACAACTTGATTTTGTCAATATGGGATACTATGTTCAAAACACGATTAATATAACATTGTAGTTTGTGCTCCGTATTTAAAACTTTATTATATTAGTGATTGCTACGAATACGCATGATGTTTAATACGGGGCCCATATTTTTTTTAACATTGTTTGTTTTTTAAATATGGGATTCACTTTTTTTCCAATATTGCTTGATTTTGTTAATATGGGGTTCACTTTTTTTTTCCAGTGAGTTTGGATGTGGTGGGTTCCACTTTTTTTTTTTAATACTGGATGGTGTTTAATATGGGGCCCACAATGTGGGATTCATTTTTTTATATATATTGCTTGATTTTGTCAATATGGGATACTATGTTCAAAACACGATTAATATAACATTGTAATTTGTGCTTTGTATTTAAAACTTTATTATATTAGTGTTTGCTATGAATACGCACGGTGTTTAATATGGGGCCCACGATTTTTTATTTTTTTTAATATTGCTTGATTTTGTTAATATGAGGTTCACTTTTTTTTCCGGTGAGTTTGGATGTGGTGGGTTCCATTTTTTTTTAATACTGGATGGTGTTTAATATGAGGCCCACATTTTTTTTTAATATTAGTTGTTGTTTAATATATATAGGGCCGAATTTTTTTTTTTACAATTTTTTTTAATGGGCCTGTTTAATATGGGGCCCATTTGTTTTTATTTTTTTTATATATACTATGTTCAAAACACGATTGATATAACATTGTAATTTGTGCTCCGTATCTAAAACTTTATTATATTAGTGTTTGTTAAGAATACAAAGTCTGCACTTTTTATTTGACATTGTTTATTTTTGTAATATGGGATTCATTTTTTTATTTTTTTTTATATATTACTTGATTTTGTCAACATGGGATACTATGTTCAAAACACGATTAATATAACATTGTAGTTTGTGCTCCGTATTTAAAACTTTATTATATTAGTGTTTGCTACGAATACACACGGTATTTAATATGGAGCTCACAATTTTTTTTAACATTGTTTATTTTTTAATATGGGATTCACTTTTTTTTTTTAATATTACTTGATTTTGTTAATATGGGGTTCACTTTTTTTTTTTCCCCGTGAGTTTGGATGTGGTGGGTTCCACCTTTTTTTTTTAATAATGGATGGTGTTTAATATGGGGCCTACATTGTTTTTAATATTAGTTGTTTAATATATATGGGGCCCACAATTTCTTTTTTTATAATTTTTTTTGAGCCTGTTTAATATGGGGCCCAATTTTTTTTTTTTTTTATATGTACTATGTTCAAAACACGATTGATATAACATTGTAATTTGTGCTCCGTATCTAAAACTTTATTATATTAGTGTTTGCTAAGAATACAAAGTCTGCACCTTTTTTTTTTTTTTTATATGTTGCTTGATTTTGTCAATATGGGATACTATGTTCGTATTTATATGTACTATGTTCAAAACACGATTGATATAACATTGTAATTTGTGCTCCGTATCTAAAACTTTATTATATTAGTGTTTGCTAAGAATACAAAGTCTGCACCCTTTTTAAACAACACATAAAAAAAAAACAGGCCCATACTATGTTCAAAATACGACTAATATAACATTGTAGTTTATGCTCCGTATTTAAAACTTTATTATATTAGTGTTTGCTACGAATACTCATGGTGTTTAATATGGGCCCACTTTTTTTTTTTTAAATATTAGTTGTTGTTTAATATATATGGGATCCACAATTTTTTAGTTTATGCTCCGTATTTAAAACTTTATTATATTAGTGTTTGCTACGAATACGCATGGTGTTTAATATGGGGCCCACTTTTTTTTTTTTTTTAAATATTAGTTGTTGTTTAATATATATGGGATCCACAATTTTTTAGTTTATGCTCCGTAATTAAAAATTTATTATATTAGTGTTTGCTACGAATACGCATGGTGTTTAATATGGGGCCCATTTTTTTTTTAAAATATTAGTTGTTGTTTAATATATATGGGATCCACAATTTTTTTTTTTTACATTTTTTTTTATGGCCTGTTTAATATAGGGCCCAATTTTTTTTTATGGGGCCCATCAACTACGACGAAGAGGGACGACCAAACTCCCTCTTCTAAGTAGTAGTAAATATATATATAAACTTTTTTAGGAGAATCAGCCAAAGCTCTATGGGAAGCTTATAAGAAAAAAATTTCAATGGAATTTCAACACTTAGTATCTATGGGGGCAAATCCATATAACTTTACTAATAAAATACATACTTTATTTACAAGGGAAGACCCAAATAGTGAATTATTGGTACTACAGAGAAATGCGGTAATAAAATTAGAACAACTAAGCATAAGTAGTTGGTTTCACATTAAGAAATTTTTAAAACACATAAATTTTTTTCTAAATATATAAAAAAAAAACTCATAAAAAATATAAATTTCGGTTTTAAAGATAAATGATAAAAATAGTAGCGCCATTTTGTTTTAACTGTTTTTATATTTGTATATGGGTGCATTTCTCTTGTAGTATATCCATTATATGTTGTATTCTATGTCCTATAGATCATTTTAGATTAGGATTTTGCACTACTCCGTCTCTCTTATTCCATCTATCTTCTATTTCTCTTCCTAAGACTCTTGGTATTTAATAAACTACCAGGAGCCTTAGGAAGAGAAAAATTTTATGTTGTAGTTCACGGTAAAACTAATGGTATTTTTCAAACTTGGATAGAAGTTGTAGACTCTATTAAAGACATAAGAAAACCTCTTTTTAAAGGATTTAATGATTTCACTGAAGCACTAGACTATGCTAGAGGAGTAATGGATCCAAACTACTATATTTCTCCAGCTCTCAGATAAAACTCAAACAAAATTCCTCAATACAATGTATAAAAAGACAGAGATAAGATATATATAAGGAAACCAACACTTAAAACCTTTTTGTTCTTTCATGCTACTCCTTATATAAAATTGGGCAAAGGAGTACGGGAGAACTAAAGGGGATACAAAGGGGTAGATGTTGGGTACTTCTGGACCACTTTGTTTCAAGGTGACAAAATGAAATATTTGACTGAAACTGTCCCCACTCGTCTCCTTGAAATTCCAAAAGTTCCCTCTGCTTTGTGTAAGAGATTACGTAATCTTCTATATACTCCCTCAGCCTCAAATTATCGGTCGGATTTTTATTTTATACGCGCTTAAGAAATAGTACTAATAAGGTGAGACATTTGACGAACTTTACCGTATTTATGTCTCAATTATAATTTTTTTTCATTAAATATTTATTATATTTATGCATTTCTATCAATGACAAAATACCACAAAGAGTAAGAGCATGTTTGGAAAGCCACTTGGTAATTGGAATTGGTGTAATTATTACCCTAGTAATTACACAGCCTAGTAATTATACAATATTTAATTACAACGACCTGTTTGTTTGTCATAATGTAATTACACTGTAAGTACAAGCGTGCTGTTTGGTTGCACAAGTGTAATTACACAGTTAGTTTAATTTAAAACTAAAATTTAATTATAAAAAAATAAAATTAATATTTAAAAAATATGTGCCTTTATAAATGATATTAAATTAGTTATTTAATAATACATTGTTTCTTGAAAATGTGTTAATTAATAATCATATATTTGTAACTATTATTGTAAAAAATATTGATGTATAATTTCAAATTAATAATATTTTAATTTTAATTGATTATAAAAATTAAAAGCATACCTTTTTTTTTGTGAGAACATCATGGGATTGGATGTTTGACAAAAAAAGAATATTTATAAATATAATGCCATAACACTATTCAAATATTTGACAATAATTCTATCAACTGTAAGTGAAAAATAAATAACATGCAATGTGAAATAACAAATCAATAATACTAAAGCAAATATTTTTAAAATAAAAAATATAACCTAAATTTAAAATCCGAAAGAATATTTTTAACGTAATACTCTTATGTCAAATTCTAACGTTACATAAGTAAATTTCAACGTAACATAAGTAAATACTCCTATAATTCAAAAGAAAGGGAAAATATAAGTCAATAACCTCATTCACAACGAAATTCTACTTTAATAGCGTACCTTTTATATGCCAAGTTTGCTATTCTAATATTAAGAGATGTACTTTCAAAAATTAGAATATCAACACGGTTATGCTAAATGAATAAAATAAAAAACTAAAAAAATACAAGCAATTACATGGAACCACAAGAAGTAAAGGTTGAGAATGAGAAGAAAGGAAATGAAATATAAATTCTATAAAAAGAAAAATATATTTTAAGAAATACAAATGATTAAAAAGTAAAAATAAAAGAAATTAAATAATAGAAATAAAAAATAAATTAGAAAATAAAATAAATTAAAATTAAATTAAATAATAGAAATAGAAAATAAATTAAAATATAATTAAAAAGAAATAAACTAAAAAGTACCCTGTAATTACAGGGTGTAATTACACCCAATTCTCAGCCCCCCTTGAGAATTGGAGAGTGTAATTACACCCAATTCTCAGCCCCCCTTGAGAATTGGAGAGTGTAATTACACCCAATTCTCAGCCCCCCTTGAGAATTGGAGAGTATAATTACACTCTCTCAATTACACTCAATTCCCACTTAACTGTGTAATTATCTAGTCAAATAAACAGGCAAAATTGTATAATTACACCTAATTACACTCAATTCCAATTACCTGAGTGGCTTTCCAAATAGGCCCGTAATTAAATGTGAAGATAATAATTAATTGTGCTTTAAATTTTTAAATCGATAAATTATTTGAGATAATTATCTTTAATAATCTAGATAAATAATTTGATGAAGTAAAAAAAAGGCATCCAGCTCGTCCATCCACGAAAGTGACATTCACCGTGTGAACACTCCCTCCATGGCCATGTCATCAAGTATTACTGGAAGCCTGACCCACATTTTCATCATCCAAATTCCCACGCGCCCACAAAACCAGTCAGATGCCAGCTAAGCTAAAATCAAACCCGTGTACAAAATGTGTATTATGGTGTAACTTGTATGTCCACGTTGGTCTTCACTCTTCCCCTTGTATATATATAAAGCAAAGAACTTGGAACACCAGAAAACTATCAGAACCCCAAAGACCAAAGTTTCCACCTTTTCGAATTTCAAGAATGCAGAGATCAACCAAGAGAACAACTTCAATCAACCATCTCTCACAACCCAAATTCAGTGACGAACAAGAGTTTTCAATCATGGTTGATGCTTTAAAGAATGTTATAACGGGTAATACTCACAATTCTGCTTTCATGGATGCCAGTACCAGTGCCAGTGCCAGTGCTACATTTTCATCACCTTCTACGAGTATGTCTAGTTTTATTGACCCGCCTTTGTTTCGGGTTCCCGCAGAACCAGAGCCTTGTCAATTCTGCAGAATAAGTGGTTGTTTAGGCTGCAATTATTTTGGAACCCCAGTGGGTGATAATAACAAGAACAAGACGAAGGTTGTCGCGAAGAAGAAGAAGAAGAAGAATTACAGAGGTGTGAGACAGAGACCTTGGGGAAAATGGGCTGCGGAAATAAGAGACCCAAGAAGGGCTGCCAGAGTATGGCTTGGAACTTTTACTACGGCAGAGGATGCAGCCAGAGCTTATGATAGAGCAGCAATTGAGTTTAGAGGCCCTAGAGCTAAGCTTAATTTCTCATTTGCAGATTATACACCAATTCAACATGAGCAGAATAATATTACGACAACTTCACCTTCTTCGCCTCAGCAACAACAACAACAGCAACAACAAGAGCCTATGCAGGGAATTAACACAGAAGAGGAATTCTGGCATCAATTAATGATGTCGGACAATGAAATTCAAGATTGCTTGAGGACGATGAATTTCAACGGCGGATCTTCTTATTCTGCTAATGGATATATTGCTCATGGCTTCTGATCACTTTCAATTAACAATAAGGAAAGCAAAAGAAATTTATAGTGGACTAGGGTGTTTTGCAGGTGCCCATTTAGTTTTATAAATTTGGGCATCTGAATTCTGAAGATGTACTTCATTTTTATTCTTTATTAGATTGTATCATACTGTAAGGGGCAGTTTGGTTTAAGGGTAGGTAGGTTAACCCAATATAAATTTTTAAATTAAACATATTCATTAACAAAAATTAATGTCGTTTTTATACCTAAATTTTACAGTATTAATTATTTCATATAAAAGGTGAAATTAATTATCCAGATTATAATATCTCAGATTTCGAACTACACTGACCCGTTAAGTACTTAGTTATAGTATGCCAATGATTATGAATTTTGTACGGGAAATATCATATGTGGTTCCTGAGACTGATACGCCGCCTATATGCCTACGAGCTACACCACTTTGTCTTTAAGTTTTGTGGGGTGTACATATTCACGTGACAAAGAAAACATAAAAGATTTTTGTTGTAGTTTCTTGACAAGGCTTATGCTCCACCTTTTTAAACTAATAAGCATGTTGCTATCGGGGTATTTGTATTAGTACTAAGAAGAGCGGGTATGCCAATGGGATCGACATGCCTGCTTCTTGAAAGGTATTAAAATCTAATTGAGGGTAATGCAGTCATTTAATTTACGAAAAAGACTCAAATATGTCATCGAATTATCAGAAATGACTTATTTATGCCACTAGTCAATAACTTGGTTCATTTATGTCATCGAATTATCAGAAATGACCTGTTTTATAATACCAGATATGACACTTGATCACCAATTAGAGGTCCACGTGGTTTAATTAAACCAACACAAATTAAATCCTAAATTAAACTAACACACATCTCACAAATTTGTGCTAGTTTAATTAAACGATATGGACCTTTAATTGGAGGCTAAGTGTTATATCTGCTATTGTAAAACCTGCGTTAATGAAAAATGGTATAGATAAGCCATTTCTGATAGTTCGATAGCATAAATAAGTCAAACTATTGACTAATGAGATAAATAAGATATTTCTAATAGTTGAATGCATATATTTGAGCCTTTTCGTTTAATTTATTACCCGGTATCTCTTCTCCATATGTGGCATTTATTCTTGCACTCTGCTCTACGTGGCAATCACTCTTGCACCCGTCTCTGTATCAAAACCCCGAACACAGATATGACACAATGCATCTCACAACCTTCGCACTGTTCACAATGCTCTTGATAAACTAAATCCATCATCAGCTTCACGTTTCTCCATTTCTGTAAACATCAAATTCTCTTCTTTCTCACACTCTTCCATATATGACCTTTTCAACTCCCATGGCGTCCCTGTGGTTTTTCTACCCAAGGGAATTATCAAATTTTTAATGGATGCTGCATCAAGCCGCTTCGGGGTACATCTGCTGCCGCCGTGAAGAAGAGTAATTGTGCCACTAGGATCGACATTGCTGATTCAATAGCAGAGGGTATTTTAGTCCTTTCATCTTTCTATGCCCTATTTTCCTGTTAATACACGTGTTTCTGCTTCAGTTTTCTATTTCTCCTTCAGCTTTGCTTCTTCCTGGGTTTGACTAAGTTTGTATTTGTTCATCTGCTGGGTTCATGAAGTTTGGATCTTTTTTGTGAAGATATGAGTCAAAAAGGGATTGCCGTAAGAAAAGGCGAAAAAAAGATAAGGAGTCTTTTTTTCTTCTTTGATTTAGATCTCTAAATCAATCCCTGCTTTTGAATTGGTTAGTCATTTTCTCAAATATTCCTCCAATTTTGAAGCCCAAGTTGTTTTAGGAGTTGATATTGTATCCCTCATCTTCTTTTCTTTTGTGCTAAAAAAACCCATCGATTCAATTCAATGGCCAACAACAATCTTCCTCGAAGAATTATTTAAGGTAAATTTTCCTGTTTGAGGTTTTGGTTCATCATATTCTGTGATCCAACGTTTTTTTTCATGTAGAAATTTCGATTTAAACCCATCTGTGTTTGATCACTCCTTAAGCTGGGATTTTTTATTTACGGTTTGATGTTCTGACTCGATTTAGGTGATTTTGTGTTTCAGCATTTTCTCAGCGAACCTGATAAATACATCTATGCGGAAATCATGTACGTATTAGTTTTCTTCTTTAATACTAGAAGAGAAATTATTGAGTATTGGAATGAAATGGCCCCAAATATAGGTGAAGAAAAAGCCAATTTATGCAATTCAAATTGAAGCATTGAAGTTATCTTCATTAACTACATGAACCTATTTCTCTTTACCTTTCACCAAAGATGCGTTTTTGTGCTTTTTTCCCTTGAATTTCGGCAAGCATGGTTGACATGATTTAATTTGTTGATTTTGGTATGAGCAAGTGTTCTGCCCCTTGAAGCTTTTCGTGAATTTCTTCATTCGATTGTGTTTTTGATTTGGTTGCAACCTATATTGCTAACAGAGGTTTAAAAGTTTTTTGTGTGGTTTAACTTTGACTGCAGCACCAGGATAAGCGCTTCTCCATCAAAAGAAAACATGCGATATTTTAATGTCACGATTCTTGGTGCAACACAGTCTCCTATTAAGGGAATTTCCTCAATCAATGTGTTAAGCAAATGAAAGTTCATGCTGCTATTGTAGCGTGAAGATGTGTTCCAGCCAAAGCATCATCATCAATTACCTTATTTTTTGAATTTATAACTTCCCAGTTCTGCCCATTATTTTGTGAATTTATAACTTCCCAGTTCTGCCACTATTTCCCCCTTTCTTTTGTGAATTTATGTAGATAACGAGTGTGTGAAAAAACCTATAAGTATTTTAATGCCACTAAAATGAAAATATGAGATGCATCTAAACTATAACTGTATACGGTAAAAATTGGATAAATGCTAGACCGGTGAGACTGGTGATCGAGGGAAGAAAGAAACAAGTACGAGCATGAAGATTCTTTTGGGACCGGAGGAGAGCTTGATCCGAAGAAAGTGAAGGACATCGTTTGGTCCGGTTTCTCCATAGCCGAGCTGATCGTGGCTGTTGGCCCGGTTGATCGTGGTTGTTGGCCCGGTTGATCGTGGCTGTTGGTCCGGTTGATCATGGCCGTTGGTCCGGATGATCTGTTACACAAATGCCACGCGTCAAGACCGTTCTGCCACCTTGTACCGTCAATCGTACAGGTGTCAGACCGTACGACCAATCTTATCCATTTTAGGGTTTTTCTTTATTCTTTAGGGCCTTATGTTGTATGAAGCCCATGAGGCAAAACTATAAATAGGGGTCATTACCCTACTTTTAGGAGTTAGCTTTTTCATTTCCAGAACATTTGTAATAGCAATAATATATAAATCTCTCTCTCAACATCTGATTTTGGTCTGTATTATTGTATTCATCTTTAGATTTGTTCAATCAAACAATATTCAATATATTGGCATATACGTTCAGTGTAGAACATCAATTACTATTTAGATTATTCATAGTTGATTCTATTCCATTTTCTCTCAATCAAGAATAGATTAAAGTTCAACCACATATCCTATACCTCACTCATAAATTTAATTAATTATCCAAATTTGGGGTAAACAGTTTGGTGCCCACCGTGGGGCTAGGATAATAGTGGTCTTTGATCTAGATCTCTATCTTACCCGTCAGAATCAAAAATATCTTTTGTTCGTCTCTGTAAAAACGGACCAAATGGCTAACACTGGACAATCTGGTCACGTCAACAACAACGAGATTGTGGCTGAAAATGAAGACAGCGGGCCACGAGGATTACCAAACCCTGCTGACCCGAACCCCGTTAATTCGAGGGAGGGCCTCAACCGGCAAAACACCGTGAACCAGGAGAATGCCGCCCAGCCGGCCACTGATCCTTTAAATACTCACAATTCAATTACTTTGTCCCGGACAGAGGGCCGGAAAGAACCGGATAGCCTGAATGATAATATTGACTTACGTTTAATTTTTGAAATGTTGCAGGAACAGAGAGCAGCGATTGCTGAACAAGGAATCGCAACAGCCCAGCTGCAAAACAGAAGAGATAAAACGACCCCGGAGAAGGCGAAGGGTGTTGCTGAACCCAGAAGAGATCAGGCACGGATGGTTGAAAGCAACGGGTCCGGAGCTGGTTCATCCACCGAGGTTCTGAGGATGCTCGAAACATTGGCGAAGCGGGTAGACTCGACCGAAAAGAGGGTGGAAACATACAACTCTCGGGTGGATCAAATCCCGGGGGCTCCGCCTATTTTGAAAGGGCCGGATTCGAAGAGGTACATCCAAAGGCCTTTTCCTCCGAGTGCGGCTCCGAAATTGATCCCGAAGAGGTTCAAAATGCCGGATATCCAGAAATATGACGGCACAACGGACCCTCACGAACACGTGACCTCATACACCTGCGCTATAAAAGGCAATGATATGGAAGAAGATGAAATCTAATCCGTGTTGCTGAAAAGTTCAGGGAAACTCTGTCAAAAGGAGCATTGACTTGGTACGACCATCTACCCGAGCATTCAATCACTTCTTTTGAAATACTCGCCGATGCGTTCGTAAAAGCACACGTCGGAGCCAAAAAGGTGCAGGCTCGGAAGGCGGATATTTTCCGTATAGCCCAAAGAGACGATGAGTTACTGCATGAATTTGTCAACCGATTCCAAAGGGAACGAATGGAGCTCCCCCCGGTTCCGGAGGAATGGGCTGCACAAGCTTTCACAAAGGGGCTCAATCCTCGGAGCTCGACGGCTTCGTTCAAATTAAAGGAAAGCTTGCTGGAATACGAGGCTGTGACATGGGCAGAGGTCCATAACTGATACGAGTCAAAGATTCGGGTGGAGGATGACCAACTCGAGCTTCCCCCGGGGCCAGTAAATATAAACAAATGTTTGGAAAAACCAAGGAAAAATTATGAACCGGAGGCCAGATCATCGTGGGAAAGGTACCAGCCATATTCTCATTTGGAAAAACCAAGCTTCAGGTCCGAGAAATCCAGGGTTGGCCCGAGCCATTTCTCCGGTCGGGGTGATAAACGGGTCGAGCGCCCGTCGAACAGTCGAGGTCTCTCATTCAGGAGCGATGCCGGAAGCTCTGCCGGCAACAAAGACTTGCCGAGGATATCGGAGTACAACTTCAACGTCAACACCTCGGACCTCGTCTCGGCTATTGGCCGTATCCCGGATGTAAGATGGCCGAGACCTCTAAGGTCGGATCCGGGCCAACGGGACCCGAACATGATGTGTGAATATCATGGAACCCATGGACACAAAACTGAGGATTGTCGCCAGCTAAGAGAGGAGGTAGCCCAGTTACTGAAGAATGGCCATCTCCGAGAATTGCTGAGTGAACGAGTCAAAGGTCACTACAAGGAAAGGGAGACTTATAAAAGGGTGGAGCCAGTAGAACACCAGCATATAATCAACATGATAATCGGGGGCACCGATACCCCACGAGGGCCGGTGATGAAACGAACCAAGGTTTCTGTTGTGCGTGAAAAGCCCGGCCGGGATTATATACCCGAGGGTTCCATCTCTTTCGACAACGAGGACGCAGAAGGCATCATTCAACTGCACAATGATGCATTGGTAATCTCTATTCTTATTTTTAAAACTCAAATTAAGCGTATTTTGATTGACCCAGGTAGCTTGGCCAACATCATCCGGTGGAGAGTGGTCAAACAGCTAAGGCTACTCGATCAGATTGTACCGGTAGCCCGGGTACTCAGCGAGTTCAACATGGCGAGCGAAATCACAAAGGGGGAGATCTCATTGCCGGTAAACATCGATGGCACTATCCAGCAAACGGTGTTCTATGTAATCGAAGCAGATATGAAGTATAATGCACTACTGGGTAGACCCTGGATACATAGCATGAGGGCCGTGCCGTCGACATTGCATCAGCTGCTAAAATTCCCGACTCCGGAGGGGATAAAAACCATCCGAGGTGAACAACCCGCTGCAAGGGAGATGTTCTCGGTCGAGGAAGCGACACCTCAGCCCAAACAATCGGATCAAAAGGAAGAAGATTCAACCGGGGGAAAGGACGCCAAATAGCAATCAAAGCACTCGGGGTTAGATCCGGGGTATGAAGAGGATGATTTCAGTGTACCTAGATCATTCGTCATGCCAGATGACTCGGATGCAACCAAGTCAACAGTAGAGGAGCTGGAGCAGATCATCTTATTCGAATATCTACCAGACAGAAAGGTATACCTCGGCACGGGGTTAACCTCGGAGCTCAGGAACAAGTTAATTGAATTTCTTCGAGCTAATGCGGATTGCTTCGCGTGGTCCCATATAGATATGACAGGTATACCACCGGAAGTAACAACTCACAAGCTCAGCTTAGACGGGAGGTTTCCCCTGGTGAAGCAGAAGAGAAGGCCCATGGCAGAGGTAAAACACGCCTTCGTAAAAGACGAGGTAACGAAGCTTTTAAAAATAGGCTCTATCCGGGAGGTAAAGTACCCGGACTGGCTAGCTAACGTAGTAGTGGTGCCGAAGAAAGGTAATAAATTTCGAATGTGTGTTGATTATAAGGATCTAAACAAAGCATGCCCGAAGGATTCATTTCCGTTGCCTCACATCAATAGAATGATCGATGCGACGGCCGAGCATGAGATGTTAAGTTTTCTCGATGCTTACTCCGGGTATAACCAAATCCGGATGCACTCGGAGGATCAAGAGAAAACATCCTTTATTACCCGATATGGGACTTACTGTTACAATGTCATGTCTTTCGGATTAAAAAATGCCGGTGCAACTTACCAACGCCTAGTTAATGGGAAGTTCGAAGAACAAATAGGGAAAACAATAGAAGTTTATATTGACGACATGGTGGTCAAGTCCCTGGAAACAGAGGACCATTTAAAGCATTTGCAGGAAACCTTCGATGTACTCCGCAAGTATAACATGAAGCTCAACCCGGAAAAATGTGCCTTCGGTGTCTGGTCTGGTAAATTTTTAGGATTCATGGTGTCGAACCGGGGGATTGAAATCAACCCGAACAAGATCAAAGCCATCGAGGACATTGAGGTGGTGAATAACATCAAAGGAGTGCAGAGGCTCACCGGAAGGATAGCGGCGCTGAGTCGTTTCATATTGAGGTCCTCGGACAAGAGTCACCGATTCTTCTCCTTACTGAGGAAGAAGAACGACTTCGTTTGGACACCGGAATGACAAAGATCTTTACAAGAATTAAAAAGGTACTTGTCCAGCCCACCGCTATTGCACACGCCAAAAGCGAACGAGCAGCTTTTTGTCTACCTTGCTATCTCCGAGGTAGCGGTAAGTGGCGTTTTGGTCCGGGAAGAGTCAGGTACGCAATTTCCTATATATTATGTAAGTAGAACTTTGGGGGATGCGGAGACCCGTTATCCCCACTTGGAAAAATTGACATTGACATTGGTAAGTGCTTCTAGAAAGCTCAAGCCCTACTTTCACTGCCATCCGATATGTGTAGTGACTACTTACCCCCTAAAAAACGTCATGCACAAACCAGAATTATCGGGTAGACTAACTAAATGGGCCGTAGAAATTAGTGGATATGATATCGAATACAAGCCTCGGACGACCATCAAGTCCCAGATCTTGGCCGACTTTGTGGCAGACTTCACCCCGGCTATGGTCCCCGAGGTTGAGAAAGAACTTCTGCTAACCTCGGGGAAAGCTTCAGGTAATTGGTCGCTACACACGGATGGAGCCTCGAACCTCAAAGGTTCCGGTCTAGGAATCTTCCTTAGAACCCCGGCCGGGGATGCCATTCGACAATCCACTAGAACTGTTAAATTGACTAACAATGAAGCCGAGTATAATGCTATGATTGCAGGTTTGGAATTAGCCCGGAGTATGGGGGCTGAAATAATTGAAGCAAAATGCGATTCGCTTTTGGCCGTTAACCAGGTGAATGGCGTATTCGAGGTCAAAGACGAACGGATGCTAAGGTATTTGGAGAATATCCAAGTCATACTACACCGGTTTAAAGAATGGACCATGCAACATATACCGAGGGAGCAGAACAGCGAAGCCGATGCATTGGCCAATTTGGGATCTTCGGTCGAAGGGGAAGAAATTAACCCCTGTACTACGGTGCAATTGATGAATACGACGATAGAGAACGGATATGCCGAAATAAACACAATGGATTTAACTTGGGATTGGCGCAACAAGTATGTCGATTACTTAAAAGATGGAAAGCTCCCGAGTGACCCAAAAGAATCCCGATCGCTAAGGACAAAAGCTGCGCGTTTCTGCTTGGTAGATGGCCAATTATATCGACGATCTTTTTTCGGACCCCTGGCCAAGTGTTTGGGTCCCGGAGAAACGGAGTATGTTTTAAGAGAAGTCCACGAGGGGACTTGCGGCAACCACTCCGGTGCAGAAGCCTTGGTCCGAAAAATTATCAGAGCCGGTTACTACTGGAACCGGATGGAGGAGGATTCAAAGAATGTTGTCCGGAAGTGCGACGGGTGTCAGAGACATGCTCCGATGATTCATCAGCCCGGGGAGTTGCTGCATTCGGTGGTGTCACCTTGGCCTTTCATGAAGTGGGGAATGGACATTGTTGGTCCATTACCATGGGCACCAGGTAAAGCCCGTTTTATTATGTTTATAACTGACTATTTCTCTAAATGGGTTGAAGCGCAGACCTTCGAAAAAATTAGAGAGAAGGAAGTCATTGACTTCATATGGGACCACATCATCTGTCGTTTTGGCATCCTGGCCGAGATAACTTGTGATAATGGACCTTAGTTCGTGGGCGGCAAAGTCAATTATTTTCTCGAAGGGTTGAAGATCAAGAAAATTGTATCAACCCCATACCACCCGTGTGCGAACGGACAGGCCGAATCCACGAATAAAAAAATAATTCAAAATCTAAGGAAAAGACTTGAAGCGTCGAAGCACCACTGGAGGGAAGTATTACCGGAGGTATTGTGGGCTTACAGAACCATATCGAAATCAAGCACGGGAGAAACTCCTTTCTTGTTGGTCTACGGGGCCGAAGCCCTCATTCCCGTAGAAGTTGGTGAACCGAGTCTCCAGTTCAGCTATATCACCGAGGAGTCAAACGAGGAGGCCATGGCCGTAAAACTCGACCTCACAGATGAACTTCGCGAAAACGCGTTGGTCCGTATTGCAGCCCAGAAACAGAGAATGGAAAGGTACTACAATCGGAGAGCCAATTTTCGGTATTTCCAAGTTGGTGACTTGGTGCTTCAGAAAGTTACCCTGAACACCAAGAATCCCAACGAAGGAAAACTAGGTCCGAACTGGGAAGGACCGTATAAGATAACCGAGGTAACGGGCAAAGGATCGTATCAGTTGGAATCCATGGACGGACAACGGTTGCGAAATAACTGGAATGTGGCTCATTTGAAAAGATACTACTGCTAAGGTATGGACTCCTCGTGTTTTTCTATTAACCTTTCTTTTTTGTAGGAAGTCAAGTACCGGATGAAGTTAGAATCTAGGTCTGAAAACACGTGTTGCACTCTTTTCCTTAGTACGGTTTTGTCCCAAAATGGGTTTTCCGACAAGGTTTTTAATGAGGCAACAAGTACAACGTGTTACTCGATGAAGATAAGGACAAACGACCGGAAACTCGGGGTCGCACCCTACGAGTGGGGACTTAATAGCACTTACCCGACCCTGCAGCTCGGATAAGCGCTAGGGGACTATTATGCCCACATCGAAGTTTACCCCGGTTAGCGGAAAACGGAGGAGCTCAACAAATCAAAACCGGACCTTTTATATTAGGTTTCGATGTAAGGACCAAACGATCAGAATGAATCGTGTCCACTCAGTATTTGCTACGGCAAAACCAAAACCGGACCTTCTGCATTAGGTTTCGATGTATGGACCAAACGATCAGAATGAATCATGTCCATTTAGTATTTGCTACGGTAAAAGCAGAAGGAAACAAAATCCTCATATCATGTATGTTATAACCTATTTTAACCGGAGTCAAAATAGTTTACAATATCCCGGTAATTCCGGGGTTAATTAAAGTGAAGGGAGTCGCCACCTAATTATTTGTGGTGAATTAGGACACCTAAAGTTATTAAGGTAATTATCTAAAGTTAACTCCGTTTTACTATCTACGAAACTTAAGATTCTAGGTAAGGGTTCAATTAGTCCAAAGGGAAGGTATTAGGCATCCTTTAAGACCCATTAACAATGGTTAACCGACCGGACTTAATTAATTAGACTTTTAAAAAAAATATAAATTTAAAGTGTAAAGCGGCTAAGACACTACTAAAAGAAACTTTAGAGAGTTAGTTTCAAATTGTAAAAGGTCAAGTCCTTTGAGTTTGCAAAAGTTGATTTGCTGACAATGATAACTAAACGACCAAAACCTGAAGGAAAAGGATTTCTTTATTTTTAAAAGAGTATGTGACAAAACGATGCAACTGTTTCAAATTACAAAGACCAAATTTATAACTAGAATAATTTGAAGCGGACTTAAATAGAAAAGAACTGGAAAAAGTTTTAGACTCCTGTTTTATGTCTAGATCTTGAATAATATGATTTGCCTATGGTCCAAATATTGCTAGATAGATATAAACTGATTACTGGTTTCAAGTCTCTTACACCTAAGGACGTATCGCATGTAAGAACTAATTAGTCTATTATTAACTAAAGTGAAACCTTAAAGGAAACTTAATTATAAATTATGAATTAGCGTCGATCTTATTAGCCAATCACAAAACAAAATAAAGGATTAGTCACAAAGGAAATTTTAAACACTATAATGAGTAGACCAAAGTAATGTAAATGATAAACGCCATTTTTGGCTTTCGCAAGATGACAATGTCCCGCAATTTTCGGCTCAAGAGAGTAAGAGGGTAGATGATGAAAGGGGTGCGAACTCCATAAGTGGTGTCGTTGAATTTCGAAGTGAAACTCTTCGGCTCCGGTTGTACATGCGAAACAAAGAAAAATAACAGAAGATTAGAAAGAAAACCCGATTAAAACAATCATAGAGGATAAACAAGAAAATTAAAGAACTTATGCTAAAAAAAACAATAATTTTACATATCATGTTAATCAAAATAACAAAGACATTAGCTAACCATTTGCTAACTGAAAGAGTTTTTTAATCAATGACCCAATCTGCTCGGAAATATCAGATATTATCCTGACTATGATACTTTAGCTTTTCAATATATGTCCATATGACAGAAGACAGAAATCAAAGTCAAATCTTTCATAAGCCATAATCGTTTGAACCATCTTTCAGTTGTTTGTTACGTCAAAGCACAATAAATTAAGGATCTAAGGCATTGTTGAAGTGCAATGATTTGCAATCCATTCAAAGAACAATTGCGATCAATCTAGAGATACTGGAAATGTATCCTAACACTACGCTTGATATCTTTTAAGGCTCTGGATGACTTGTTATCTAATGACTCCAAAAGATCTATTCAAAACAAGAGAAGAAATATTGAGATATTTACAGATCACATACAAATTATACACACTTGGATGTCAATGTATTTAAAAGCTCTAGCAGAATTGACAGGCTGACTTACACAAATTCCTAAACCAGGAATTGATATGCTAACACTGTAACATCATTGAATCAGATTTACTCAACACAAACTAGACATCTCCAAATGATTATGAGTCTTAGAATAAATAAAAGACGTCGACATATCATCAAGGCAAAATAGCACACTTCCATACAAACCAGAATGTAACACCCTAAAACATGGTTTCTCACACAATGTCTACACTTAATCTTCAGTTGAGGGCATGACTACTATTTACATCCGAACACCATCTGATTTAGAGGTTTAAAAAAAAAAAACAGTAGACAACTACCATCCTTACATTCATAATAATAAGCTTTCTTGGATTTAACCAAGCACTCTAATTATCATGATGTTATTTATTCTATATGAAGCAGGTGACTTAAACCTAATTTAATACCACAGATTTCATAGGTAGCTCTCATTCAAAACAGACCTATTCTCTTTAAGAAGACAAAGGAAACTGTAAATCAGATTTTGGTTCTCAACCACAGGGGGGCATATCGACCAACCAGTGTGATCAACATCCCAACATATACATCTAATGAGCTTACACAGCTCATTAGCAAGAGACAAAGGAAAATAGGTCATGATTAAACAGATCCTGAACTTTATCACACATAACTGACTGTAATCTTACCAGACACGACTGAATTAAGGTTCTAGACTTAATAAACTCATGACTAATTAGTTTTAATCACATAAGTCACATTTCAAACCAAAGAAGATCACAACTCGACAAGACGATTCAAAACATTGATAAAATACAAATCTGCATAACTAACAAGTTGCCGACCTGAAGCTAACTTATAACTTAATAAAAAATATGCAAACGAGTTTTAAAATCTACATGACTAATCTTCCAAGTGCACATAGAGCTAAACTACTACAGAATCAAATAAGACAAGATTAATTTAAAACCAAACTAATACATGAACTTATAAATGTTATTAACCACCAAATCGAAAGTAAACTGATTAACAGGAGCATACATAATGCTATTCAGCTATTAAACAGAAATTAAACCCACTAAGACAACGAACATGTTGGGCACACGAACACTTGTTAAACTACTTAAGACCGAAATTAAACTAATGAAGGAAGATTTGTTTACCTTCTTCGAGTGCAGTGAACAGGACGCGGGGTCTCGGATCTGCGCTCGCACGCGAACGACACTCGAATTCTTTTTGAGTGCCAAACTCAACACCTCCAAACACACGACGCAAAAGAAGGTTTTAAAACAAGAGAAATCAAACTGGATTTTGTTGGAAACTCTACTTCAAATTGATTTTCTGATTAAACGGGATTAAGTTTTTGAATGAAAGCCTCAATTAGGAAATTTTGGTACCCAACCCAGATTCCAAAAACCTTTTTCTTTTTTTCCACAGATAAGAGTATAAGAGAGTATTTATAGGCGATGTAGAGCTAGGTTTTCAGCTTTTTGAATTCTCAATTTTTTTGCTCCAAACAAAAGCTAAAGGAGCCGTTTGAATCAACCTGTGAACGAATCTTATGCTCAGATATCTGAAAATCGTTCTTGGCTTCTTGTGATATGTCTTGTTGACCAAATCTCGTGACAAAGAGAAAAGGTGAAAAAGTGAGAATTTATTCTAAATGGAGGGGCGAATTTCTGTCCATGGTGGGTGTAAGTAAAGATTTTCCTCGAAATGGACAGGAGAGTGAAGGTATTGCACGAAATGGGGGTAACAAAACCTTGCCATTGTTGTGAAGAACGTGGCTCTTAGCTGAAATAGGAAGGAGATGAAAGGGATGGGAGTGTGCGGCGTTAGGTTGAGAGGATTAGGGTTAGCTGATGAATAAATTTTAAGGAAATGGGCCGGGTCGGGTGGATGGACAGTGGGCTGGTCGGTCGGGTAGTGGGCTGGGTCGTATGAATTACCGAATGGGCCACGGATTGGAGCATATTATGTTTGTAGTTTGGGCCATTAATTGGCTGAAGGTTTATGGCCTTTTCTCCTTCAATTTAATTCCTTTTGGGCTTCTTAGTGATTAATTTCTACAACTTCTAAGTGATTAACTTGTATATATATAAGGATGATAATTAGTGATTAATATGTAGAAAATAAAGGACTTAATAAAGTATAATTAATTTAACGAGTACAAAAAATCCGAAAATGAAATGATGACGAAACAATGTACTGCTAGTAATGGTTAAAATGAAAATAACAATATTAATAGTAATAAAAATAAAACATAGTAGTGAAAATAAAATATTTAACTCGTTAATAATTGAGAAGCCCAAGGAAATAGGAATAAAAGAAGCGACGAAATTGGGTGTCAACAATGTATGTACAAATACTTGCAGTACAAAAATTATCGAAAGTTCGGATAACGATATCCCGGATGTCTTGTTAAAACACCCTACCCCGATGATTATCGCCGTATTTCGGCATTGCTTCATTCATATACTCTATTTCGGGCACTATGGTCGAAATTCGACAAAGGCAACGAGGTCACAGTGAACCGAGCCAAAATCTTTAAGCTCTCTCGAACGGGGACTGTTACATCAAGTTTAGCTAAGGATGTGATTCAGATGAATAGCCGAAAAATACCGGCCCTAAAAATGCCTATCGTGATTCGGAGACGTTTGAATTCACAAAGCATCAGATAAGTCCCAAGGGCGAAAAACTCACAAATTCCCGGACAAAATGTACCGGATGAAGAGAAAAGCCGATAGTCAGGCACATTAAAAAATAATGACTCCTTAAAAAGGACCGACAATTCGGGCAAAAGTCATAACAAACATTCAAACCAAGAATCAAGAAAAATGCATGTTCTATTTATACAAAGGTTTTTACATCGGAAAACTCCTACAAAGATAAAAAAAAAGGCTAAACACAGGCCCTGGTTTATCCGGTATGGCTGGATCCGGAGTGTTCGGACACCGTCCGCTCGAAGTCGTCGGAGTCAGCCCCGAGAGCTCTCTTAGCTTCTTCCTCGACTCTTTTAGCTTCGAGTATCAGGGCCGGAAGATCCACAAAGCCATGCCTTGCTTGCTCAAGGGTGATCCTCCGGGACTTCCACTTTTCATACTCAACAGCAATAGTAGTATGAGCCTCGGCAGCCTCCGCACTCTTAAGGGCTTCTTCCAAATCGGCCTCGGCCTGGACTAGCTTTGCCGCTAGGACATCCCGATCTTCTTCGAGGACTTTTTGCATTTGAGTGGCCGACTCGATCTTGGCCTTAAGAAGGTCATTAGCATCAACCGTCTCCTCGAGCTCGATTTTTAGGTCATCACATATCTGGGCCCTCTTCTCCGCCTTCTCCTCAAACACCCTCATCCGCACTTTGTACCGGGCACTCTCAGATTCGAGCAGCCGATGCCTCTCGGCCTTGCTCGTAGCATCGGACTTGAAAGAGTCCAGCTCCTCCCGGAGTTGAGAGATGGTGGTTTCGAGCTCACCAAGCCTTGTGGAAAAACGAGTGTTATCTCGGCTAAGGCCGATCTTGTCCGCTTTGAGAGGCCGGTTATATTCGACCATCTCGGTCAGCTCACCCTTTAATCGACGGTTTTCGGCCTTTGTTGCATCGAGCTCGGGTTGGAGGTTGGAAAGAGTAACTCCTCGGTTTAACTTATCCTCCTTCATCCGCAGAAGGTGCTGAAATTTCTCCGTTTCTCGACCTTGGGCATCCAATTGGCCCTTAAGATCGTCCAGCTCTTGCTGAGCATGGACGAAGGCTTCGTTGACAAGCACCACACTCTGCAAATGAAGTTAAAAACTTGAATAAACGAGATTAAAATTCTCAATGAAATTATGCAAGGATGGCTGATAAACTTACTCGATTGCCCGCGTGCATTCCCTCGTTGATGAGGCACTGCCAAGGGACTCCGTTCATCTTTCATTTGTCCGAGTCCGAGACAAGGGGCCTCAGGTAGCTTGCCACACCTACCGGGCGAGAAAGAAAGCTGCAATCCTCGGGAACGATGATCACAGCCGATCTTGTCCTCCTCGGTTCCACACTTGGGGCAGGAAAAGTGCGCACCAAGCTATCCCTATCACCGGACTAGGTGGTCCGAAACCAGCAGCTTCGCCGGTAGCAGGAGGAGTGTTCGAGAACATGTCATCAAACTCGTCCGACCTTGGATCTGGATTTGAACTCGGAGCGGCCTCAGCAGCTTCGGTAAAAGCAGGGACCTCTGAAGTTGCAGCAGTCTCATAATCGGGCAACGGACCAACATCCATGGGGACTTCGGTCTCGGGGACCGGCTCAGTCCTTTGACCGGCCTCGGCAGCAGGTGCCTTCCCGGATCTTCTTGTCCTTTGCAGAGGGGTTTCTTCGGAAGAAGCATCACCTGAAATATCAACGAATTCAATCGACCTTAGAGGAATCGGGTAATGAATTTCTTCCCCACCTGTGTATAATGCCGGAGCTGAAAGTCCTTTCCCGGCTGAAGGAAGTGATGAAACGGTGATACCCTCCTCCGGAATGGAAGCCACGGAAGGAGCCACACTGATCCTTCGAACGAGGAGCTCGGGGTCTGTCTCATCCCTTAAAGTCCTAACGGCACTCCTAGCCCTTTTCTTCGGTCTCTGCCCTTTGTCCGAGGGCTTTCTTCTTTTGTTGGCGGCAACAAGGATACGGGATGTACCCGCTGGGTCGAACTCGGGTGCCAACGTAGCATGTTCAGCTACTGATTCTGGTCTCGGGTCCACCGAACCCTTGGGAAAACCTGAAAGACGAAGATGTTACACAAAGGAGAGGTCGAAAAATGTCATGAACACCAATAGAAGCAAAATATTACCGTGGTATTGAGCAATCCATCGGCCACGAGAAAGGAGTCCCCATGTCCGCTCGTCGTGGGTATGTTGGCTGGGGAGAGCAGTGACCCATTCGTTGAGATTCCGGACGGCCGGAGGAATCCAACCCACGGCTAGTATAAATAAGAGCACAAGTAAGTGAAGATGTGGAAGAACTGGAGTGACAAAGCATACAAAAGCATTTATTAAAAGAGTTCAGACTTACGATTATTATTCCACCTCTCCGGAAAGGGCATGTAGTTGTCTTGAATAATGTCCGAGGTCCGCACCCGGACATAACGCTCTAACCAGCCCCGATCTCTATTTTCGTCCATTTTTGAAAAAAATGGATTCCGGCTACGCTTAGCGAGTTTTATTACACCACCCCGGAACAACCTCAGGGAGTATAACCGTATTAAGTGGGCCAGCGTGAACTCCTTTTCTGTATTATTGGCCAACAGCCGGAGGCAGGCCACAGTCCTCCAAACAATCGGACCAATCTCTGCCAAGGTTACGTTATAAGTCCGGCACATGTCTAAGATGACCGGATCGATCGGGGGGTCGAACTTGAGGGTGAAAGGATAAGTATAAACGTACAAGAAACCCTCCCGATGGTCGGCGACTGACTCATCTAGTCCGGGGGTGAAAACTTAAATCGAACGGTTACCCCATCCGCAATCGGCCCGGACCAAATCGAGTTTGTCCTCAGTAATGGACGAGGGATATCGCCTTACATTAAACCCTCTATCGAAAATCGGAGAAGGTTTCTCGACCTCGAAGTCTTTGTTGTAGTTAGGTTTGGACGGTACAATGTCCAATGCAGTGGGTTCGAAGGTGACCTTCCCCTTGGGTTGAGAAGTTGGCTCAGTTCCTTGAGAAGAAACCGAGAGAACATCATGGGAAGTGGTTTCGGTGTTGGCAGACATTTGAAAATATGGAACAGAGAGATTGGGTGAATTCAAAAAGGAAGTTTGTATATGGCAAAAATCGGATATATGCTAGACCGGTGAGTCCGGAGATCGAGCAGGAAGATTTCCTTCTGGGATCGGAGGAGTGCTTGATCCGAAAAAAGCAAGGGACATCGCTGGTCCGGTTTCTCCATATCCGAGTTGATCGTGGTCGTTGGTCAGTTTGATAGTGGCCGTTGGTCCGTTTGATCGTGACCGTTGGTTCGGGTGATCCGTTACACAATTGTCACGCGTCAATACCGTTCTGCCACATTGTACTGCCAATCGTACGGGTGTCAGACCGTACAACCAACCTTATCCATTTTAGGGTTTTTCTTTATTCTTTAGGGCCTTATGTTCTATGAAGCCCATTAGGCAAAACTATAAATAGGGGCCATTACCCTACTTTTGGGGGTTGGCTTCCCAGATCTAGAACATTTTGTAATAGCAAAATATACAAAACTCTCTTACTTATTATCTGATTTTGGTCCGGATTTATTGTGTTCTTCTTAGATTTGTTCAATAAGGCAATACCATATATTATTTAATACACGCATTATTACAAGCCATCAATCACTATTCAGATTACTCATAGCTCATCTTAAACCATTTTCTCTCAATCAAGAATAGATTAAAGCTAAACACATATCCTATACCTCACTCATAAATTTAATTGATTATCCAAATTTGGGGTAAACAGTTTGGCGCCCACCGTGGGGCTAGGATTATAGTGGTCTTTGATCTAGATCTCTATCTTACCCATCAGAATCAAAAATTTCTTTTGTTCGTCTATGTAAAAACGGACCAAATGGATAACAATGGACAATCTGGCCATGTCAACAACAACGAGATTGTGCCCGAAAATGAAAACAGCGGCCCACGAAAACCCCGCTGACCCGAACCCCGTTAATTCGAGGGAGGGCCTCAACCGGCAAAACACCGTGAACCAGGAGAATGCCGCCCAGTCGGCCACTGATCCTTTAAATACTCACAATTCAATTACTTTATCCCGGACACAGGGACGGAAAGAACGGGATACCCCGAATGATAATATTGACTTATGTTTAATGTTTGAAATGTTGCAGGAACAGAGAGCAGCGATTGCCGAACAAGGAATCGCAATAGCCCAGCTGCAAAACAGAAGAGATAAAACGACCCCGGAGAAGGCGAAGGGTGTTGCTGAACCCAAAAGAGATGAGGCACGGATGGTTGAAAGCAACGGGTCCAGAGCTGGTTCATCCACCGAGGTTCTGAGGATGCTCGAAATATTGGCGAAGCGGATAGACTCGACCGAAAAGAGGGTGGAAACATACAACTCTCGGGTGGATCAAATCCCGGGGGCTCCGCCTATTTTGAAAGGGTCGGATTCGAAGAGGTACATCCAAAGGCCTTTTCCTCCGAGTGCGGCTCCGAAATTGATCCCGAAGAGGTTCAAAATGCCGGATATCCAGAAATATGACGGCACAACGGACCCTTACGAACACGTGACCTCATACACCTGCGCTATAAAAGGCAATGATATGGAAGAAGATGAAATCTAATCCGTGTTGCTGAAAAAGTTCAAGAAAACTCTGTCAAAAGGAGCATTGACTTGGTACGACCATCTACCCGAGCATTCAATCACTTCTTTCGAAATGCTCGCCGATACGTTCGTAAAAGCACACGCTGGAGCAAAAAAGGTGCAGGCTCGGAAGACGGATATTTTCCGTATAGCCCAAAGAGACGATGAGTTACTGCGTGAATTTGTCAACCGATTCCAAAGGGAACGAATGGAGCTCCCCCCGGTTCCGGAAGAATGGGCTGCACAAGCTTTCACAAAGGGGCTCAATCCTCGGAGCTCGACGACTTCGTTCAAATTAAAGGAAAGCTTGCTGGAATACGAGGCTGTGACATGGGCAGAGGTCCATAACCGATACGAGTCAAAGATTCGGGTGGAGGATGACTAACTCGAGCTTCCCCCGGGGCCAGTAAATATAAACAAAAGTTTGGAAAGACCAAGAAAAAATTACGAACCGGAGGCCAGATCATTAAGGGAAAGGTACCAGCCATATTCTCATTCGGAAAAACCAAGATTGAGGTCGGAGTAATCCAGGGTTGGCCCGAGCCATTTCTCCGGTCGGGGTGATAAACGGGTCGAGCGCCCGTCGAACAGTCGAGGTCTCTCATTGAGGAGCGATGTCGGAAGCTCTGCCGGCAACAAAGACTTGCCGAGGATATCGGAGTACAACTTCAATGTCAACACCTCGTACCTCGTCTCGGCCCTTGGCCGTATCCCGGATGTAAGATGGTCGAGACCTCTAAGGTCGGATCCGGGCCAACGGGACCCGAACATGATGTGTGAATATCATGGAACCCATGGACACAGAACTGAGGATTGTTGCCAGCTAAGAGAGGAGGTAGCCCGGTTACTGAAGAATGGCCATCTCCGAGAATTGCTGAGTGAACGAGCCAAAGGTCACTACAAGGAAAGGGAGACTCATAAAAGGGCAGAGCCAGTAGAACACTAGCATATAATCAACATGATAATCGTGGACACCGATACCCCACGAGGGCCGGTGATTAAACGAACCAAGGTTTCTGTTGTGCGTGAGAAGCGCGGTCGAGATTTTATACCCGAGGGTTCCATCTCTTTCAACAACGAGGATGCAGAAGGCATCATTCAACCGCACAATGATGCATTGGTAATCTCTATTCTTATTTTTAAAACTCAAATTAAGCGTATTTTGATTGACCCACGTAGCTCGGCCAACATTATCAGGTGGAGAGTGGTCAAACAGCTAAGGCTACTCAATCAGATTGTACCGGTAGCCCGGGTACTCAGCGAGTTCAACATGGCGAGCGAAACCACAAAGTGGGAGATCTCATTGCCGGTAAACATCGATGGCACTATCCGGCAAACGATGTTCTATGTAATCGAAGCAGATATGAAGTATAATGCATTACTGGGTAGACCCTGGATACATAGCATGAGGGCCGTGCCGTCGACATTGCATCAACTGCTAAAATTCCCGACTCCGGAGGGGATAAAAACTATTTGAGGTGAACAACCCGCTGCAAGGGAGATGTTCTCGGTCGAGGAAGCGACACCTCAGCCCAAAAAATCGGATCAAAAGGATGAAGATTCAACCGGGGGAAAGGACGCCAAATAGAAATCAAAGCACTCGGGGTTAGATCCGGGGTATGAAGAGGATGATTTCGGTGTACCTAGATCATTCGTCATGCCAGATGACTCGAATGCAACCAAGTCAACAGTAGAGGAGCTGGAGCAGATCATCTTATTCGAATATCTACCGGACAGAAAGGTATACCTGGGCACGGGGTTAACCTCGGAGCTCAGGAAAAAGTTAATTGAATTTCTTCGAGCTAATGCGGATTGCTTCGCGTGGTCCCATATAGATATGAAAGGTATACCACCGGAAGTAACAACTCACAAGCTCATCTTAGACGGGAGGTTTCCCCCGGTGAAGCAGAAGAGAAGGCCCATAGCTGAGGTAAAACACGCCTTCGTAAAAGACGAGGTAACGAAGCTTTTAAAAATATGCTCTATTCGGGAGGTAAAGTACCCGGACTGGCTAGCTAACGTAGTAGTGGTGCCAAAGAAAGGTAATAAATTTCGAATGTGTGTTGATTATAAGGATCTAAACAGAGCATGCCCGAAGGATTCATTTCCGTTGCCTCACATCGATAGAATGATCGATGCGACGGCCGGGCATGAGATGTTAAGTTTTCTCGATGCTTACTCCGGGTATAACCAAATCCGGATGCACCCGAAGGATCAAGAGAAAACATCCTTTATTACCCGATATGGGACTTATTGTTACAATGTCATGCCTTTCGGATTAAAAAATGCCGGTGCAACTTACCAACGCCTAGTTAATGGGATGTTCGAAGAACAAATAGGGAAAACAATAGAAGTTTATATTGACGACATGATGGTCAAGTCCCTAGAAATAGAGGTCCATTTAGAGCATTTTCAGGAAACCTTCGATGTACTCCGCAAGTATAACATGAAGCTCAACCCGGAAAAATGTGCCTTCGGTGTCCAGTCGGGTAAATTTTTGGGATTCATGGAGTCGAACTGGGGGATTGAAATCAACCCGAACAAGATAAAATCCATCGAGGACATTGAGGTGGTGCATAACATCAAAGGAGTGCAGAGGCTCACCGGAAGGATAGCGACGCTGAGTCGTTTCATATCGAGGTCCTCGGACAAGAGTCACCGATTCTTCTCCTTACTGAGGAAGAAGAACGACTTCGTTTGGACACCGGAATGTCAAAGAGATTTACAAGAATTAAAAAGGTACTTGTCCAGCCCACCGCTATTGCACACGCCAAAACGAACGAGCGGCTTTTTCTCTACCTTGCTGTCTCCGAGGTAGCGGTAAGTGGCGTTTTGGTCCGGGAAGAGTTAGGTACGCAATTTTCTATATATTATGTAAGTAGAACTTTGGGGGATGCGGAGACCCGTTATCCCCACTTGACAAAATTGGCATTGGCATTGGTAAGTGCTTCTAGAAACCTCAAGACCTACTTTTAAAGCCATCCGATATGTGTAGTGACTACTTACCCCCTAAAAAACGTCATGCACAAACCAGAAATATCGGGTAGACTAACTAAATGGGCCGTAGAAATTTGCGGATATGATATCAAATACAAGCCTCGGACAGCCATCTAGTCCCAGATCTTGGCCGAATTTGTGGCAGACTTCTCCCCGACTGGTCCCCGAGGTTGAGAAAGAACTTCTGCTAACCTCGGGGAAAGCTTCGGGTATTTGGTCTCTACACACGGATGGAGCCTCGAACCTCAAAGGTTCCGAGCTAGGAATCGTCCTTAGAACCCCGGCCGAGGAGGCCATTCGACAATCCATTAGAACTGTTAAATTGACTAACAATGAAGCCGAGTATGAGGCTATGATTGCAGGTTTGGAATTAGCCCGGAGTATGGGGGCTAAAATAATTGAAGCAAAGTGCGATTCGCTTTTGGCCGTTAACCAGGTGAATGGCGTATTCGAGGTCAAAGACGAACGGATGCTAAGGTATTTGGAGAATATCCAAGTCATACTACACCGGTTTAAAGAATGGACCATGCAGCATATACCGAGGGAGCAGAACAGCGAAGCCGATGCATTGGCCAATTTGGGATCTTCGGTCGAAAGGGAAGAAATTAACCCCTGTACTACGGTGCAATTGATGAATACGACGATAGAGAACGGATATGCCGAAATAAACACAATGGGTTTAACTTGGGATTGGCGCAACAAGTATGTCGATTACTTAAAAGATGGAAAGCTCCCGAGTGACCCAAAAGAATCCCGATCGCTAAGGACAAAAGCTGCGTGTTTCTGCTTGGTAGATGGCCAATTATATCAACGATCTTTCTTCGGACCCCTGGCCAATTGTTTGGGTCCCGGAGAAACGGAGTATGTTTTAAGAGAAGTCCACGAGGGGACTTGCGGCAACCACTCCGGTGCAGAAGCCTTGGTTCGAAAAATTATCAGAGCCGGTTACTACTGGAACCGGATGGAGGAGGATTCGAAGAATTTTGTCCGGAAGTGCGACGGGTGTCAGAGACATGCTCCGATGATTCATCAGCCCGGGGAGTTGCTGCATTCGGTGGTGTCACCTTAGCCTTTCATGAAGTGGGGAATGGACATTGTTGGTCCATTACCATGGGCACCAGGTAAAGCCCGTTTTATTCTGTTTATGACTGACTATTTCTTTAAATGGGTTGAAGCGCAGGCCTTCGAAAAAATTAGAGAGAAGGAAGTCATTGACTTCATATGGGACCACATCATCTGTCGTTTCGGCATCCCGGCCGAGATAACTTGTGATAATGGACCTCTGTTCGTGGGTGGCAAAGTCAATGATTTTCTCGAAGGGTTGAAGATCAAGAAAATTGTACAACCCCATACCACCCGTGTGCGAACGGACAGGCCGAATCCACGAATAAAACAATAATTCAAAATCTGAGGAAAAGACTTGAAGCGTCGAAGCATCACTGGAGGAAAGTATTACCGGAGGTATTGTGGGCTTACAGAACCACATCGAAATAAAGCATGGGAGAAACTCCTTTCTCGTTGGTCTACGGGGCCAAAGCCCTCATTCCCGTAGAAGTTGGTGAACCGAGTCTCCAGTTCAGCTATATCACCGAGGAGTCAAACGAGGAGGCCATGGCCGTAAAACTCGACCTCACAGATGAACTTTGCGAAAACGCGTTGGTCCGTATTGCAGCCTAGAAACAGAGAATGGAAAGGTACTACAATCGGAGAGCCAATTTTCGACATTTCCAAGTTGGGGACTTGGTGCTTCGGAAAGTTACCCTGAACACCAAGAATCCCAACGAAGGAAAACTGAGTCAGAACTGGGAAGGACCGTATAAGATAACCGAGGTAACGGGCAAAGGATCGTATCAGCTGGAATCCATGGACGGACAACGGTTGCGCAATAACTGGAATGTGGCTCATTTGAAAAGATACTACTGCTAAGGTTTGGACTCCTCGTGTTTTTCTATTAACCTTTCTTTTTTGCAGGAAGTCAAGTACCGGATGAAGTTCAAATCTAGGTCTGAATACACGTGTTGCACTCTTTTCCTTAGTACGATTTTGTCCCAAAATGGGTTTTCCGACAAGGTTTTTAATGAGGCAACAAGTACAACGTGTTACTCGACGAAGATAAGGACAAACGCCCAGAAACTCGGGGTCGCACCCTATTTGTGGGGACTTAATAGCACTTACCCGACCCTGCAGCTCGGATAAGCGCTAGGGGACTATTATGCCCACATCGAAGTTTATATTAGGTTTCGATGTAAGGACCAAACGATCTGAATGAATCGTTTCCATTTAGTATTTGCTACGGCAAAAGCAGAAGGAAACAAAATTCTCATATCATGTATGTACAAATACTTGCAATACAAAAATTATCGAAAGTTCGGATAACGATATCCCGGATGTCTTGTCAAAACACCCTACCCCGATGATTATCGCCGTATTTCGGCATTTCTTCATTCATATACTCTATTCCGGGCACTATGGTCGAAATTCGACAAAGGCAACAAGGTCACAGTGAATCGAGCCAAAATCTTTAAACCCTCGAATGGGGACTGCTATATCATATTTTTCTAAGGCTGGGATCCAGGTATCCGAAAAACACCAGCCCTAAAAAATAGCTGAAAAACACCGGCCCTAAAAATGCCTATCATGATTCGGAGACGTCTGAATTCAGAAAGCATAAGATGTCCCACGGGCAAAAACTCGGTCAAATTCCTGGACAAAACGTACCGGACGAAGAGAAAAAGCCAAAATTCAGGCACAGTGCGGAACAATGACTCCGAGTCTGCTTGTCCTTAAAACGGACCGACAATTCGGGTAAAGTCATAACCAACATTCAAACAAGAATAAAGAAAATCAAGAAAAATGCATGTTCCATCTCGGTCAGCTTACCCTTTAATCGATGAGTTTCGGCCTTTGTTGCATCGAGCTCGGGTTGGAGGTTGGAAAGAGTAACTGCTCGGTTCAACTCATCCTCCTTCACCCGCAGAAGGTGTAAAAATTTCTCCGTTTCCCGACCTTGAGCATCCAGTTGGCCCTTGAGATCATTCACCTCTTGCTGGGCACGGACGAAGGCTTCGTTAACAAGCACCACACTCTGCAAATGAAGCAAGTTAAAAACTTGAATAAACGAGATTAAAATTCTCAATGAAATTATGCAAGGATGGCTGATAAACTTACTCGATTGCCCGCGTGCATACCCTTGTTAATGAGACATTGCCAAGGGACTCCGTTCATCTTTCGTTTGTCCGAGTCCGAGACAAGGGGCCTCAGGTAGCTCGCCACACCCACCGGGCGAGAAAGAAAGCTGCAATCCTCGGGAACGGTGATCACAGCCGACCTTGTCCTCCTCGGTTCCACACTTGGGGCCGGAAAAGTGCGCACCAAGCTATCCCTAGCACCGGACTCGGTGGTCCGACTAGCCGCCCTCGTGGCTCGAGGGATCGGGAGATGTCCGAAACCAGCAGCTTTGACGGTAGCAAGGGGAGTGTCCGAGAACATTTCATCAAACTCATCCGATCCTGGAGCCGGAGTTGGAGAGCTCGGAGGGACCTCATCAGCTTCGGCAAAGGCAGGGATCTCCGAAGTTGCGGCAGTCTCACAGTCGGGCAGCGGACCAACATCCGTTAGAACTTTTCTCTCGGGGGCCGGCTCGGTTCTTTGACCAGCTTCAGCAGCAGCTGCCTTCCCGGGTCTTCTTGTCCTTTGCAGGGGGGTTTCTTCGGAAGAAGCATCACCTGAAATATCAATGAATTCAATCGACCTTAGAGGAGTCGGGTAATGAATTTCTTCCCCACCTGTGTGTAATGCCGGAACTGAAGGTCCTTCCCCGGCTGAAGGAAATGGTGAAACGGTGATACCCTCCTCCGGAATGGCAGCCACGGAAGGGGCCACACTGATCCTCCGAACGAGGAGCTCGGGCTCTGCTTCATCCCTTAAAGTCCTAACGACGCTCCTCGCCCTTTTCTTCGATTTCTGCCCTTTGTTCGAGGGTTTTTTTCTTTTTTTGGCAGTAGCAAGGATACAGGATGCACCCGCTGAGTCGAACTCGGGTGCCAATGTACCGGGTTCAGCTACTGATTCCGATCTCGGATTCACCGAGCCCTTGGGCAAACCTGAAAGCCGAAGATGTTACACAAAGGGGAGGTGGAAAAATGTCATGAACCCCAATAGAAGCAAAGTATTACCGTGGTTTTGAGCAATCCATCGGCCACGAGAAAGGAGTCCCCATGTACGATCGTCGTAGGTATATTGGCTGAGGAGAGCAGTAACCCATTCGTTGAGATTCCGGACAGCCGGAGGTATCCAACCCGCGGCTGATACAGTAAAGAGGACAATTAGTGAGAATGTGGAAGAATTAGTGTTTGGCAAAGCATACAAAAGCAATTATTAAAAGAATTCAGACTTACGATTATTATTCCACCACTCCGGAAAGGGCATGTAGTTGTCCGGAATAATGTCCGAGGTCCGCACCCGGACATAACGCTCCAACCAGCCCCAGTCTCTATCTTCGTCCATTTTTGAAAAAATTGAATTCCGGCTACGCTTAGCGAGTTTTATTACACCACCCCGGAACAACCTCGGGGAGTATAACCGTATTAAGTGGGCCAGCGTGAATTCCTTTTCTGTATTATTGGCCAACAGCCGGAGGCAGGCCACGGTCCTCTAAACAATCGGACCAATCTGTGCCAAGGTTACGTTGTAAGTCCGACACATGTCTAAGATGACCGGATCGATCGGGGGGTCGAGCTTGAGGCTGAAAGGTAAGTATAAACGTATAAGAAGCCCTCCCGATGGTCGGTGACTGATTCGTCTGGCCTAGGGGCAAAAACTTGGACTGAACGGTTGTCCCATCCACAATCAGCCCGGACTAAGTCGAGTTTATCCTTGGTAATGGATGAGGGATATCGTCTCACATCAAATCCTCTATCGGATACCGGAGAAGGTTTTTCAACCTCGAAATCTTTGTTGAAGTTAGGTTTGGACGGAACAATATCCAAAGCAGTGGGTTCGAAGGTGACCTTTCCCTTGGGCTGAGAAGTTGGTTTGGTTCCTTGAGAAGAAACCGAGGGAACATCATGGGAGGTGATTTCGGTGTTGGCAGACATTTGAAAGTATGGAAAAAGAGATTGGGTGAATTCAAAAAAGAAGTTAAAAATGGAGTAAGGGAACAATCAAGACAGAATTCAAAATGGTAAAGAATGAGAAGCAGCAGCAACACGCTAAAAAACGAGAACAGCTAGTGAAAAAGTTGGCGGAATTATTTTCTTTCACGTCGTATAAGCAATGAATCAACAAGAAGTGAAGAAATGAAGAACTGCAGTTGTAAGAAATGAAGTGGAGAACTGAAGATATAAGAAGTGAAGGACTGAAGATGAGATAAAAGGGATCGTAAAATGAAAAAATGAAGTGTTGGAAGACATTATATAGACATGGGATCGAGGCGGTTACAGCTCCCAGCCAACCGGGGAGTGCCACGTGTCCCATAATTAATGAGAACTGACTTGAAACGACGTACGTTACGGCGGTCATCAGAGCTGACCATCCGGGATGAGGCACGTAGCTGATGGCAGACGGGACGTGACGCAACTGTTCCCGCCAAAATGAAAAGATAACAACGTACAAATGGAGCCACCGATTTCTTGATTCAACCACTTCCCGTTTCTCCGGTAAAACTACGGTCCGGAAAGTGTGGGGACTATCTGTATACGGCAAAAAATGGATATATGCTAGACCGGTGAGTCCGGAGACCGAGCAGGAAGATTTCCTTCTGGATCGGAGGAGTGCTTGATCCGAAGAAAGCAAAGGACATCATTGGTCCGATTTCTCCATAGCCAAGTTGATCGTGACCGTTGGTCCGTTTGATCGTGGCCGTTGGTCTGGGTGGTCCGTTACACAATTGCCACACGTCAATACCGTTCTGCCACATTGTACTGCCAATCGTACGGGTGTCAGACCGTACGACCAACCTTATCCATTTTAGGGTTTTTCTTTATTCTTTAGGGCCTTATGTTCTATGAAGCCCATTAGGCAAAACTATAAATAGGGGCCATTACCCTACTTTTGGGGGTTGGCTTCCCAGATCTAGAACATTTTGTAATAGCAAAATATACAAAACTCTCTTACTTATTATCTGATTTTGGTCCGGATTTATTGTGTTCTTAGATTTGTTCAATAAGGCAATACCATATATTATTTAATACACGCATTATTACAAGCCATCAATCACTATTCAGATTACTCATAGCTCATCTTAAACCATTTTCTCTCAATCAAGAATAGATTAAAGCTAAACACATATCCTATACCTCACTCATAAATTTAATTGATTATCCAAATTTGGGGTAAACAAAGTTAAAAAGTGGAGTAAGGGAACAGTCAAAGAATTCAAAAATGGTAAAGAACGAGAGAAAGAAGCAGCAACACACTTACAAGAATGACTAGCGCAGAAGTTGGCAGAATCGTTCCTTTTTACGTAGTATAAGCAGCGAATCAACAAGAAATGTGAGTTGAAAGATGATAAGTGAAGAAGTGAAATGGAGAAGAAGTGAAGAACTGAAAACAGAGAAGAAATGAGTTGAAGAGGTAAAAATGTTAAAACGAAAGAGGTAAAGGACGTTATATAGGCATGGGATCGAGGCGGTTACAGATCCTGGCCAATCGAAAAATGCCACGTGTCCCATAATTAATAAGAAGTGACTTGAAACGACGTGCGTGACGGCAGTTGTCAGTGCTGACCATCCGGGATGAGACACGTGGCCGATGACAGAGGGACGTGACGCAACTGTTCCTGCTAAAATGAAAAGATAACAACGGACAAATGGAGCCACCGGTTCCTTGATTCATCCACTTCCCGTTAGTCCGATAAAACTACGATCCGGAAAGTGTGGAGACTATCTGTATACGGTAAAAATCGGATAAATGCTAGACCGGTGAGACCAGTGACCGAGGGAAGAAAGAAACAAGTACGAGCATGAAGATTCTTTTGGGACCGGAGGAGAGCTTGATCCGAAGAAAGTGAAGGACATCGTTTGGTCCGGTTTCTCCATAGCCGAGTTGATCGTGGCCGTTGGCCCGGTTGATCGTGGCCGTTGGTCCGGTTGATCGTGGCCGTTGGTCCGGATGATCTATTACACAAATGCCACGCGTCAAGACCGTTCTGCCACCTTGTACTGTCAATCGTACAGGTGTTAGACCGTACGACCAACCTTATCCATTTTAGGGTTTTTCTTTATTCTTTAGGGCCTTATGTTGTATGAAGCCCATGAGGCAAAACTATAAATAGGGGTCATTACCCTACTTTTAGGGGTTAGCTTCTTCATTTCCAGAACATTTGTACTAGCAATAATATATAAATCTCTCCCTCTCAACATCTGATTTTGGTCCGGATTATTGTATTCATCTTTAGATTTGTTCAATCAAACAATATTCAATATATTGGCATATACGTTCAGTGTAGAACATCAATTACTATTTAGATTATTCATAGTTGATTCTATTCCATTTTCTCTCAATCAAGAATAGATTAAAGTTCAACCACATATCCTATACCTCACTCATAAATTTAATTGATTATCCAAATTTGGGGTAAACAATAACTTCCCAGTTCTGGCCATTATTTTGTGTAACTTTAAGCTTTCTTCTTTTTTATATGTATCTTGCTATCTTTGTCATCCTATTGCAGTTCATGCTTATTACTAAACAAAAGCATCGACATTTTCTTTTATCAACTGGTTCTTATCTTTTGTTACTACCATCTTCTTAATTACAAGGTTCTTACCCTTTCACTTGTTTTTCTCAAGTAGTTTTTGAGGCAAAGTAAACCTCCAACTGCTATATTTTTGCCATTGCACTATCTCTTTGAAAAGCTAGATTAAAGAAAAACAAGAATATATGGGACGCATGATGCTTTAAAAAGGTACACGACACAACTAATTCGTCCCTGCTACATTGGTTTAACATTTAGAGATTTCAAATTATACTTTAGTGTATGTAGAGGTAGCATAATGTTTGTTTTGATATTATTTTGAAAGAATGAAGAGACGGACAATAAGAAACCTGATAAGAATTTTGTGTCCATGTATCATTCGTTTTCTTTTACCAATTACCTGCACATAAATCACCCAAAGGTTTCTCCGGTAATTTCTGTTACGTGAACAAATCATTAACTGGGGATATAATTTAATATTTCTGCAGAATTGTATGAATGGATATTTAAAGGTCTTAGATGCATATGCTAAGTTTTTATACTTACATATAGCCATTATTCGTCCTTTTACTTTATAACTCATAATATTAATTTTTGCACTTCTCTCGACTAATTTACTTAGTTGATTTGTATTCACTTGTTTGCCCAGGTACCTCAAAATCTCCTTATGCCGCGATGACTGACTATCGAGCTTGGGACTCCAGCTCACTGCAAATGATGAATTAGGCGTATGCTTGTGTTGTAGTTGAAGTCACAAACATTGCAAGTGATGAATTAAGATATGCTTATGTTGTAGTTGAAGACCCAAACAGTTCTTATAATTGTTGGAAAGGTTGATTCCCATAGTTTGGAGGCTCTCAATAGAACAAGGAAATAAGAAGTTTGGGTTATGAGAGTTTAGTAGAAACACCTACACATGTTTGATAAATTCTGAAATCTTTCAATACCTAGAGGTTCGTGCACCAAAAAGATGTGCATATATATGCTATATATTGACAGTTTAAAGAATATGATATCACTATCCAATATATATTTTCTCAACTTTTAAATCTGCATTTCAACACAATTTCACAAAGATACATATAGACAAATATTGGGCCCGTGCTTACCAACATCTAGTAAATGATAAGATGAATCAGTAATTTCAAAAGAAAAGAGAGAGGGTGTTACGTTAAATGATGTGTTGCACCAACAGTGGTGGACCCAAAATTTAATGGGCTTAGGTGCTCACCTGAATGGCGTATATATACATAAGAATAGAATATATTTACAAAATATGACGATATTTTTTAATTTACAAAATATAACAATAGATTTCTTACAAAACATATACGAAAATTTTCGCTCAAGGATTGAAAAATTCGCTCAAAGGATTGTGTATGAAAACTGTATGAGATGTGTATATCTCACTTAAGGCATAAAAGTTTCGCTCAATATTTTGTGTATGAATATTGTATAAAATATATATATCTCGCTGAAGGCTTGAAAATTTCACTCAAAATCTTGTGTATGGAAATTGTATGAAATATGTACATCTTGCTCAAGATTTAGAATTTTCACATTTTTCATGTATGAAAACTGTATAAAAACGGTATGAAATATGTATATAACTGTATAAAATTTGTGTAAAGTTCATATTAGGGTTTAAAAATTTAATACAATTACAACAATATTATATACAACTTTCATACAATATACCTCCAAAAATCAACTACAACAACAAAAAAAATTGAAATTACAAGACCAACAACCAGAGAGGAGTAGGCTTTCAATGTGCCGCTCTTTTTTCTTTTTTATTGGTAAACAAGCAATCACTTTTCATCTTTTTTCAAACTTCAAACTTGGTGAAAATTAGTTCTTTAGATCTGCTATTCTATTCTTGTTCACTAAAATACCGAGTAACTTATTTCGGTATTTTATTTCCAACTTCTAAATTGAACAAGTATAGAATTGAAGACCTAATATTCACGAATTTAAAAGTTGGAAAGACGTTTGATACTACACTTTGCTCACACAAGATGATGGGTGCCTAGGTCGGAGTTGCACCATCAGCGGCGAGGTAGTGGGTGGGGAAGAAGAGTCGCTGTTGAGAGATGAAGAAATATGAGGTGAAGGAGAATGGGGAAGGGAAGGGTTGCATTTTATTTTTTCCAGATTTGTGCGTGAAGGAGAATGAGGAAGTGCAACTTTTTTAATTTTTCAGATCTGGTATATTTTGTAATTTTGTTGTTATATATTGTAAATAAGGAAAAGTATCCTTATGTTTTGTAATATAGAGCCTTAACCAGTATTATTAGGTTATTTTCCCTAAAATCAACATCTCCTCTACGGTTTAGGCTAAAGTGTACCACTTTTTAACTAGAGTACTAAGATCTTTTATTGCTTCCCAGATGCTATTTATTATTGGGCAAAGGTGTAAATATACTTCTCAATTTACCGATCAGATATACCCCTCGTTACAAAAGTGGTGTATATATACCCCTCCTTTTCAAAATTGTGTAAATAGGTTGGAAATAATAACCCAAAGTTGTAGGAAACCATATTTGATCAGGATTTGACATTTTAATTCATGTTTAGTTAGGATTTATAATCAAACTAATAGATAATAGGTTTTCCTATTCGGAGTTAAAGAAGGTGTCTTACCATTATAAATACGAGTGCTACTAGCTATTTTCATAACAAGTGAAAACAAGAGATATTGTAGAGATTTATAAAGTCTATCAATAAAGTATTTTCCTTCAAATTGGTATCAGAGCTTTTACGATCCTGGTAGAAAATCAAAGAGCTTCCACTGCCGGCGAGCGACGATGACTCATATATGCCGCCCGCCTGGCCAATGATGATGATGTTGGCAAACGTCAGGCTAATGATATGCATGAAAAACAATCATGCTGAGAAGGACTGACAAACTATTGCAAGTTTAAAGAGGTGCAAGAAAATATGCATAAGAGGAACGAACTATCTTCTCCAGAAGTCGGAGAAGTGGGTTGAAAAAATAAATTGGGTGCTGATGAGAAAGTGTATCAACAAGTTGGAATGTTGGAGAGAAAGTGTTCCAACGATTATGAAGGTTGAATAGAAATGCTTCAACAATTGAAGGTTGATGAGAAAGTGCATCAGCAAAATTAGAATGTTAAAGAGAAAGTGCTCTGACAATTGTGAAGGTTGAAGAGAAAGTGCTTCAACAATTGAAGGTTGATGAGAAAGTGCATCAACAAAATTGGAATGTTGGAGAGAAAGTGCTTCAACGATTGAAGGTTGAAGAGAAAGTGCTTCAACAATCGAATGTTGGAGAGAAAGTGATGCAACGGTTGTGAAGGTTGGAGAGAAAGGGCTCCAACGATTGTGACGGTTGAAGAGAGAGCGCTTCAACAAATTAGAAGATGAAGAGTGACGGTTGAAGAGAAAGTTCTTTAACAATTGATGAGTTGGAAACAAGTACTTCAACAATTGGAAGACGGTGACAAGTGCATCAAAAGTTGGATATACAACTTTGAATTACGGGAGAATGTTGGAAATAATAACTCAAAGTTGTAGGAAACCATATTTTATTAGGACTTGACATTTTAATTCATGTCTTGTTAGGATTTTATGTCAAATTAGTATAAGAATAGGTTTTCCTATTCTGAGTTAAAGAAGGTTTCTTACTATTATAAATAGGGGTGCTACTAGCTATTTTCATAACAATTGAAAACAAGAGATATTGTAGATATTCATAGACTCTATCACTAAAATATTTTCCTTCAAAATATATCCTTGCCGTTACAAAATGGTGTAAATATACCCTTTTTACTGACAGATTTAAAAAAAAAAATCAATTAGATTATTTTTTTATTAAAAAAATGCCACGTGACTTTAAAAAAAACAAAAGTCTATCTATTTTTCTTTTAGTAGACATATTTTTCTAAAGCCACATGGTAATTTTATTTCTGGAGTGTCGGGTCTGGTTCGTTTAAAAAAATCTCTGTGACTTTAAAAAAATAAGTCTACCCATTTTTTTAAACGAACCAGGCCCGACCCACCTGAAATTACTATGTGGCTTTAGAAAAGTATGTCTACTCAAAAAATGGGTAGATTTTTTTTTTAAAAAAAGTCACGTGGCGTTTTTTTAATTAAAAAATAACCTAAGTGATTTTTATAAAAAAAATTCCGTCAGCGAGAGGGGTATATTTGCACTATTTCATAACGGCAGGGGTATATTTACACCATTTTGTAACAACAGGGGTATATATACACACCACTTCTATAACGAGGGGTGTATCTGCCGTAAATCGCAAAGTTGAGGGGTATATTTGCACCTCTGGCCTTTATTATTTTATATCAAAATTTCAATATTTTCTATATGTCTACATAGAATATCCGTCACTGTTAATGAGTGCTCGAGCACCAAATATTACTACACGGATCTGCCCCTGTCAGCACCAAGTAAATAACTTCAACAATGTGTAATCTTCTTCAGTAATGCCAATATTGGCAATCACTTTTCTGTTATATAACACGAACAATTTGTAGGCTGATCCCAATCTAAACTTGGAGTTCTTTGGCTAATCTTGTAAGTTCTTGGTGGCTTAAACTAGATCAGTAAATCTGTCACTCTTTAGATATTCTTGACATAAATGAAAATTGGTCATATTTTACTTTCACGGAAAAATGTTCTAAATCATTTAGTATCTTTAATTGCGCCACTGGATATAGGGGAGTTAATAGATAAGCACATATTTTTCAACTTCAACTGTTTAGTAGATCAGGCTGAACATGATATCTAAATAAGAATCGTACTAAGTTTAGGAAGACCGAGTGTGTATTTAGCCATTAAATTAACTTTTGGATAATTACTTCAATATTTTTCTTCAACTATCTCTAAGCTACTCCCTCCATCCACTTTTATTTGTCACATTTCGCTTCTCGAGAGTCAATTTGACTAATTTTTGAAGCAAAATTAAATTAGATTACTTTAAAACTAAACTTTAGGTGTTCGGAAACTATACGAAAAATACTATAAATTGCATTTCTTCTCATATAAATATGATAAAAAAATAATACTATACATCTTAAAATGTTGGTCAAAGTTTAAATAGTTTGATTCTCGAGAAGCGAAATGTGACAAGTAAAAGTGCCGGAAAGAAGTTATATATAATGAAATTAATACTTTAAACATTATGTTTCCTAGGCAGTCTCCTATGTAATGACTCTTAATTATGTTTAATGAATAAATCATCTTTATTACTTAAAAAAAAAAAAAAAGAGAACTCGTTTGTAGCTATTTAGGAGTAAGTTATGCATGTATTAAAATCCAGCATAAGTAATATTGTGTTTAGTAGCTGGTTATGAGGTGAGTTATTCATGTATAAAATTAGTACGGTGTTTGTTTTGTAATTTAGAAACTCGCATAACTAATACATGAATAAGTTATGAGGGAATCTATGTATTATTTTATGTAGGACAAAATGTGATTTAGCTAATACATCAATAATTAAACCCTGCATAAAATAATACTCCCTCGGTTTCAATTTATGTGAACCTATTTCCTTATTAGTCAGTGCAAAAAAGAATGACCTCTTTCTATATTTTGAAACACTTTACCTTTATGCAATAATTTATAGCCACATAAAATATTTATGACTCATTTAAGACCACAAATTTAAAAGTTTTCTCTTTTTTCTTAAATTTTGTGTCCAGTTAAATAAGTTCACATAAATTGAAATGAATAAATATATAAATTTTTTCATAATTAATACCTGCATAACCCTAACCAGCTACCAAACGAATCCTGAGTTCATTCACTCCTATGAAATTGAGGAAAGGAGGAGTACGGAAGATCAAAAAGGATACAACGAGGTAGATGTGGTACTTTGGTCCACTTGGTATCAAGGAGACAAAATGAAATATCTTGACTGGATACTGTCCCCACTCTTGTCTCCAAGAAATCCAAAAGTACCCTCTGCTTTGAGTAAGAGATTACGTCATTTTCTACCCTTATCATTTCAAAATAAGTGATATCTTAATAAAAATCACGTTAATTAAGAAATAAATAAATATAATATATAATTTGTTAAATTATTTTTATTTATTAATTTTTTTTATAATTAAATAATATTAAAGAAGATTATTTTTTAAAAAAGCATAATTAAAAATACTTACCAATTTAAATTACTATGATAAAACTAATTTTGAATTTTTTTTGTTAAGCTTACACTTATTTTGAAACGGACGTACAGAGTATAAAAGGCAAAAGCTGTCCAGCTCGTCCATCCACGAAAGTGACAGTCACCGTGTGAACACTCCCTCTATTGCCATGTCATCAGGTATTACCCGAAACCTCACCCGCATTTTCATCATCCAAGTTCCCACATGCCCAATAAACCACTCACTTAATTACATGCCAGCTAAGCTAAAATCAAACCCGTGTACAAAAGGTGTATTATAGTGTAACTTGTTTGTCCACGCTGGTATTGACTCTTTCCCTTGTACATAAAGCAAAGAAACTTGGTAAACCAGAAAACTATCAATCAACCATCTTTCACAGCCCAAATTCAGTGACGAATAAGAGTTTTCAATCATGGTTGCTGCTTTAAAGAATGTCATAACAGGTAGTACTCATAGTTCTGCTTTCATGGATGCAGCTCAAGAATTTCAATACGCTATGACCACGACCACTATCAGTGGTAGTGCCACCATTTCATCACCTTCTACGAGTATGTCTAGATTTATTGAGCCGCCCTTGTTTCGCGTTCCTGTAGAACCAGAGCCTTGTCAATTCTGCAGAATAAATGGTTGTTTAGGCTGCGACTATTTTGGAACCCCAGTTGCTGGTGATAACAAGAACAAGAACAACACGAAGGTTGTCACGAAGAAGAAGAAGAACTACAGAGGATTGAGACTGAGACCATGGGGAAAATGGGCTGCGGAGATTAGAGATCCAAGAAGGGCTGCCAGAGTATGGCTTGGAACTTTTACTGCAACAAAGGATGCAGCTAGAGCTTATGACAGAGCAGCTGTTGAATTTAGAGGTCCTAGAGCTAAGCTTAATTTCTCATTTGCAGATTATACAACCATCCAACATGAGCAGAATAATAATACAACTACTTCATCTTCTTCACCCCAGCAAGTAAATTTGGGTCCTAAAGCAAGTAAATTAGGTCCTAAAGCAAGTGTTTTACAGCAGGAAATTAACACGGCTTTTGGTACCGGAAAAGAAGAAGAATTTTGAGATCAATTGATGATGTCGGACAATGAGATTCAAGATTGCTTGAGGCCGATGATTTTTCATGGCGAATCTTCTAATTTTGCTAATGGCTATATTTCTCATAGCTTCTGAGCACTTTCAATTAAACAAGAATTGAAAAGGAAAAGAGAAAAAAGAACAAAAAGATATTTATATTTTCCAATTTTAGGTGTACTTAAATTTTTCTTCTTTAATTTAAGATTGTATCATAAATACTTTAGGCACCGTACAGGAATGAATTTGGATTTTGTACGGGAAATATTACATGTGGAGCAAGAGAAACTGACAGAGAAATCATCTGATGATTTTGATGGTCGCCTACCTACGAACTTTACCCACGCTTGAAAGTACGAAGACATTTTTTTTTAATTAAAGGCACGTGGATAAATTAAAGTTAAATATTGGGAGCATATTGAATATGCTAAATTGACAAACAATGTTCACACCATGAGAAATAAGAATGTTATCCACAGCCATTCAGACGTTACTTTGATATTTATCTAGTTTATCAAACGTTTTCTAAAACTCTTTTGGCCCCCCAATTTGGAGTACCTTACTTTCATCAATTCACAGGGTTCAACAAGTAATCGATATTTCATGATCAAGGGTATAATACTCTTTGTAGTAGCAGTCCATCCGGCTATAATCCGGTGGTAAATGAAGATGCATAGCTGCCCAACCGGTCATCATCTGGTAGTTCCTGAGCTACAATAGCCAAGCCTGATTATGTACTATATACATACCTATCACCACTATCTTACTCTTGCAAAAGTACATAGGGGTTAGGGGACCTCTTTTGAATTTTTAGAACTTCCTTCGGAGTGACGTAAGGTTGTTATGCCTCCGATTTCATCATGAGGGGCCAACATCAATATCATGAGTCTCAATACGACTTGGAATCTGACAGATATCATGCTTGAACAACATCGAAAGGAAAAGAATAATACGAATATCCTTGACTACTAAGAGTGGAGCCCTTTGAAATAACGTTCATCTACATCTCATAACATTTTAGGACATGCCAAGAGAAGCAAGAGTTAGCCTTAACATACCTCAAGTCGTCAAGCAACCCAACAACGAGCTTATCACAACTCGAGTGCCAATCCTATAACAAAGGAATACATATACAACTTAGATGGCGCTAGTATATCACGTATATCAAACGATAACTTGATTCTAAAGTGAAACGGGCAGCATTTCCCCAATTATTCTCCATCATCCATAACATATTAAGCAACTAACAACAAGAAGCTCATATAAGTCCCTTATACTCACTTCACAAGTATTCCAATATACACATCAAACAATCCAATATATGCATCGTATACAATAATTTATACACTTCTTCTTTAGGTATCGATCTAACAAAACCATAAAGACATGACAAAAACATCAACTAAAATTCAATTACAAGGAAATCATTCCAATAATACAACAACAACATGATAAAAATAAATTCACAACCCAACATAACTCTAAGCACGATTTGAATCTTTCTTCCACAATTTCTACCTTCAACAAGTTGTTTAAAGACTAACTAAACTTAAGATCGTGTAAATAAGATGAAGCCTTACCTCAAAGACTCAAAAACTCTTCAAGACAAAGGTTACTTCACCATGAATTCTTCTCCAAATCAACCACAAGAAAGGAAACTAGCACTCAATAAGCAATCCGGAAACTCTAGCACATGAATTCCACTTTTGATCCTTGGTTTCACTTTGATTAGATTAGGTATTATGAAAAGGGTTTTTAGAGGTGTCTAGGGTCTGTAAATGAGGAGAAATGAAATAAAATGATCTTGGATCGATCTTATACAACTTAGAAACATCCCACCGCCTCCATTATACGGTCACTTTGACGGGCCGTCAAATGGAATACGGTCCGTCAATTTTGTCCTTCAAATGGACCACCCAAAAAGAGCTCACTGTAACCATTATACAGTGGAGGAGCCTCTATTTGACGGGTCATAGCCTGTTTCACGGTCAGTCAAATGGAACTTTCCGAGAACTTGATTCTTTCAATTTGTTTAGCCTCTAGTCCTTCTAATACCTATTAAACATGAACTTAAACCCTCATACACTTAAGATGGACATATCTAATCTCAAATAACCTCAAAAATAGTCCCGCTCTCCAAGTCTACAACGACTAACACTCAACAAAACTCGACGTACACAAGTACGAGTTGTAACATCTTTCCCTCCTTAGAAGCATTCATCATCGAATGTTAAACTCTCAGAGATCTATAGGAATTTTGGCAGAGTCCCCTCTATAATCATATCATTACCAACCTGTCGTACAACCAGAAAGTACAATACAAATGCCTCACAGAGCTATAACATGTAATAATAACCCTTTAGTGTCACACCCTAACCTTAGGGGGTGTGGCCAGCACACGGCCCCGGAAGGGCCGAGCAAACCAACTGTGATATCTGAACTCTGTAACATGAATCATAGGCCAACAAGACCGCCGAATAACATCTGTAAGAAGTATATCATGACAACATACAGGCAGAAAAGGCTCAACAACACATATTTGCATAACTAGGGCCGACAAGGCCACAACCAGGAAAAACAACTAATCAAAAGGCCGGCAAGGCCAAACACAACACCTGTACACTGACTGATAGTCTGTAAGCCTCTAAGAGCACTAATATGCATTATCTGGTCGGGACAGGGCCCCGACGTACCTATAGCCATACTCATAATACACACACACACACACATACAAACACACACGCACACATATGCATGCATTCCTATTTGATGACTCTGACCAGCAACTTCAGAGAATGGAGTGTGAACATACCTGCTGAACTCTGGTACCCTACTGAGAAAAGTACACCAATCTGTCTACCTGTACCTGATGTGCCTTGGATTTGTGGCACATTCGACGCCTTTTTACTATGAATTTTGGTTGTTTTCAAGTAAGTCTGGTTCTTGTTAATATGTTTTTCTAGTGATGACATTAGTTGAAGACGACAAAGGATGGAGACATCGACGAAGCGTCGAATTGATCGACGCTTCGTCGTTTGTGTCGTCAATCAAGATCTGTCAACAAGAAGAGAGAAAAACGGAATACTCGACGGAGCGTCGAACTGGTCGACGGCACCGTCGAATGGATCACATTGCTGAAGATACAAAGGACGGAGGAATCGACGGATCGTCGAACGATCGACAGTTTGTCGATTTTGCTATCAGGGGCAATTTTGTCAGTCGCCGCTGTGCGTTTTTTGGAGCCTATTTAAAGAACATTTTAGGTTATTTTTAGTAGCCAATTTTCATTTTATGCATGTGAACAAAGTTCCATTGGTGTGTGAGCATTGGTTACTCCACTTTTGGAGCTTAGTGAAGACAACGAGATTTCATTTTTCATCATCTTTATCACACTTTGTAAGCTTTATGTCTCATTTATTGCTCACTACTTTTGACATGTGTGAGTAGTTTCTTTAATCAAAGTTGTGGACCCAAATGATGGGTGTTATGTAATGGGTGTCTAACATTATATATATATATATATATATATATATATATAATGGGTTGTGATGTGTTTTATTATTTCTCGCATTCATTGTTCGTTAGTGGTTGCAAACACTTGCTTATGCACAAACCCTAGTTTATTTGGAAAGATGAACTAGGGTGTGATTTGAAATAATATAACAAGGACTCGGGGCGCTAACCCTCGTTTAATGAAATCACTTAGGGATAAGATGAGTTCTACTTGGCATATTTAATCGATCTTACTTACAACTTTTCTACATTTGGGAAAATCATGAAAAGAAATACTTTCTAACTATTGGAAAATATTAGGAAGTGCATTAGAGATTAAGTGCATACAAAACCCCGACCCATTAGAAATATATCATATTGATACCCATAGCATAACATCTAATCACCGCGGGGACACAACTTTGGTTCTCCCAATCCAAACAAATTCCAAATACTTCAAACTAGCGAATACAAACCAAATCTCTTCTCTATACTATTCGAAATAAAATTAAAGTTTCTAAAGATTAGTTACATAAATGATTAGTACCTTTTTCTCTCTCCATATTCCCTGTGGGATTCGACCCCGACCTTGTCTGGGTTACTATATTTGACAACATCCGTTTTACGCCATTAATATGTGTAATTTGAGCGTATCAAATTTTGGCGCCGTTGCCGGGGAATACGGTTTTGAAATTACTGATTGTTGTGTACTCTTCTTTTAAACTTTTTCTATTCCATCATACCTTGTTTGCTGTTGTGGTGAACCAAGTGAACATGGCAGGAAGACAGAATCGAAATCAAGGAAACCAAGGTGGACTCCAAGTGAACCCACCTGCACCAGAAGAGGATGAGGATGAGAATATATTTGCGGAATTTATCAATGAAGCTGATTATGCTTCTGCTGTGGTCCCTCCTAGGATTGGAAATGCTACTTTCAAAATTGATAATTCTATCTATCAGCTGCTGAAACTTGAAGGTTATTTCCGAAATTCTTCGGAGGATTGTCCACTCCGACATTTGAAGAACTTCCTGCATATGTGTGCTCAACAATCCCAAGGTGTTGTTTCTACTGATGCACTTCGGTTACGGGTCTTTAAATATTCCTTGGCTGGCCAAGCAAGGGAATTGTATGATAAGCTCCCCAGCAATTCTATTCACACCTGGAGCGAGTTAGCCAATACATTTTTGAAGAAGTGGTTCCCACCAAGCAAAAAGGCTGAACTTCGGGATAAGATCTTTGAGTTCAAATAACTTCGGGGAGAATAATTATATTCGGCATGGGAGCGTTTCAAGTACTATCTAGCTCAATCTCCAACTCACGGATTTCCGGATGCTATTCTCACCGAGAAGTTCTACAAGGGATTAGATACAATGAATCAAATTGCTATCAACACTGCAGCTGGGGGATGCTTCATGGACAAATCATTTGTTAGCATCACCAGGTTGCTCGATATGCTCACCACCCACAATCAAGCTTGGCACTCAAGTGATAGTGAAATCTGGTCATATGGTAGTCCCTCTGTTGCCGCGGTGGCCAAAGAAAATCATGAGCGATATCATGTTTTTGCTCAATTTCAAACCACCGTGGATTTGCTGTCAAAGAGGCTTGCGGAGAAAGAAGCTAAAAGTGTGAATGTTGTCGAAGAGATGCCATCTCATGCTCCTGGAATGTACCAAGTCTAGGAGGAAGCTTATCTAGAGAGGCAGCCACAACGTGAGGATGCTAATTATATCAATAACTCTCAAGGGGGTTATCAAAAGCAATGGAGACCCCAACAACAAAGCAATCAATATGGCCGAAATGAATATGGTGGTTCGGACAGGAGGGATTTCAACAACAACAATTATGGTAATCGAAATTCCAATGCCTATGTTCCACCAAAGGGCCATTCTTCTAACTCTCAAAATTGGCGAGAGGGTCCTTCCAATGATCAAGGGACATCTCGAATGGAATCTATGCTTGAAAAGATATTGGACAACCAACATAAGAGTGACAAGAAGATGGAAAATTTGACCGAAGTGGTAGGCTCTCACACCGCTTCGATTTAAAAACTTGAGTCACAAATGCGAGATCTTTCTCGTGAGCAACATCCACCACAAAGAGTGGGCCTTCCTAGCGACACAATTCCGAACCCAAGGGGTAGTGGAGGTGATCACATTGCCTCATGCAAAGCTATTTCTACTAGAAGTGGAAAGATCCTTAATGCGGTGAATCAGAGAGTGGTTGAACCTATCATTGTCGAGCCGATTGTTGATGAGGTTATTGAGGAAGAAATTGAAGAAGAACTAGAGGCACCAATTGAAATGCCTATTATTGTTGAGAAAGATAAGGAGGCACACCCTATTGTTCTCAAGGGTGACGAGGAGCCAAGTGTTGAAAAAGCTACCGGTGGTAGCACCCAAAAGAGCAAGGTCACGGGGGCAATTAAACCCTTGACTCAAACATATAAATCTCCTCCCCCGTTCCCACAAATATTGATGAAAATAATAGAGGATGCCAAGTGCCAACGCTTCTACGACCAATTGAAAGGGTTGTCAATGAATATCCCATTTCTTGATGCATTCCAAGAAATACCGGGATTTGCTAAATACTTGAAAGATTTGTTGATAAAGAAAAGACCAAAAAAGCATGATATGGTGGGAGTCACCCACCGTGTGAGCGCTATTATTTCGTCATCAAAGGTTGAGAAGAAGGGAGATCCCGGGGCTTTCACTATCCCTTGCACCATCGGTCATCATGAGTTTGCTCGTGCTTTATGTGATAATGGGGCTAGTATTAATTTAATGCCACTAGCCATCTATAAGTAAGCCGGTTTAGGAACACCTATACCAACGAGCATGCATCTCCAAATGGCTGATAGAACCATCAAAAGACCGGTAGGGGTTGTTGATGACGTCCTTGTTAGAGTGGGGGAATTCTTATTGCCGACAGATTTTGTCATCCTTGATTGTGCGGTTGACAAAGAAGTCCCAATTATCTTGGGAAGGCCATTTCTTGCCACCGGGAGAGCTCTAATGGACTCGGAAAAGAATGAGATAAAATTCCGGGTCAATGATGAAGAGGTAAATTTCCAAGCTAGCAAGGGGTTAAAATTGCCTAGTGCTTATGAGAGCATTTCAGTCATTGATTCTTTCGATGTAGTAGAAGAAGTGGTGGATCATAAGTTAGAGGAGGAGCACTTTTGGCTAAGGGTATATTGAAACGGCTAATTCTCTTATTGGCCGGGGTTCGTACTCTTATGAGCCGAAGAAATTATGTCTTGATCTTGATAAAAGAACCACTCCTCCGGCTAAGCGTTTGATTATTGAGCCTCCAAAACTTGAGCTCAAGCTACTTCCCTCTCATTTGAAGTATGCTTTTCTTGGCCCAGATAATACTTTACCGGTTATTCTCTCATCTTTGTTAAATGAGGAACAAACTCAAAAGGTGCTTTAAGTGTTACGGGCTTATCGAAGATCTATTGGGTGTACTATTGCGGATATTAGGGGGATTCCCTCCGGTATTTGTGAACATAGAATCGAACTTGAGGATGATAGTTTATCAAGTGTAGAGCATCAAAGAAGTCTAAACCCTCCTATGCAAGGAGTGGTCAAGAAGGAGATAATCAAATAGTTGGATGTGGGTGTTGTATACCCAATTGCAAATAGTCCATGGGTTAGTCCGGTGCAATGTGTGCCAAAGTAGGGGGGCATCACTGTTGTCCCTAATTCCAAGAATGAGTTGATTCCTACAAGGACAGTTACTGGATGGAGAGTGTGTATGGACTATCGAAAGCTCAACACCGCGACTTGTAAATACCACTTCCCTATGCCTTTTATTGGTCAAATGCTTGATCGGCTAGCCGGAAGAGCTTATTATTGCTTTTTGGATGGCTATTGGGGGTACAACCAAATTAACATTGCATTAAACGACCAGGAGAAAACCACTTTCACTTGTCCTTATGGCACTTTTTCTTTCAGCCGCATGCTTTTTGGCTTATGCAATGCCTCGGCTACTTTCCAACTGTGTATGATATCTATTTTCTCGGATATGGTGGAAGATTTCTTGGAAGTCTTCATGGATGACTTTTCGGTTGTTGGTGACTCTTTTGACAAATGTCTTGCCAATCTCTGTAAGGTATTGAAGCGGTGTGAAGAAACTAACCTTGTACTTAATTGGGAGAAATGTCATTTCATGGTGAATGAAGGGATTATCCTTGGCCATAGGATTTTCGAGAAGGGTATTGAGGTAAACCAAGCAAAAGTTGATGTTATAGCCAAGCTCCCTCCACCAATCTCTGTCAAAGGGATTTGTAGCTTCTTGGGACATGCCGACTTCTATCGGCGGTTCATCAAAGATTTCTCCAAGATCACCAGCCCGATGTGTAAGCTTCTTGAAAAAGAAGCTAAGTTTGCGTTTGATGAAAAGTGCCTTAAGGCATTTAATGAGTTAAAGGAAATGCTCACCTCTACTCCAATTATTGTATCTCCGGATTGGTCATTGTCATTTGAGCTCATGTGTGATGCGAGCGGATTTGCTATTGGTGCGGTAATTGGGCAAAGGCACGACAAAATCATTCACCTAATTTACTATGCCAGCAAGACCCTTAATGGAGCTCAAATGAATTATACCGTCACCGAGCAAGAGCTTCTAGCCATTGCCTACGCGTTTGAGAAGTTCCAGGCCTATCTACTTGGATCCAAAGTGGTTATTCATACGGATCATGCGGCCTTGAGATATTTGATGACAAAGAAAGATGCAAAGTCGCGGTTGATTCATTGGGTATTGTTGTTGCAAGAGTTTGACTTTGAGGTCAAAGATCGAAAAGGTTGTGAAAACCAAGTTGCGGATCATCTATCTAGACTTGAGGAAGCTGGGAGACCGAGTGGAAATCTTGAGTTAAATGATGTTTTCCCCGATGAGAGGCTCTTGGCTGTATCTTGTGAGGTTTCCCCTTGGTATGCAAATATCGCCAACTTCTTGGAAACGGGTCTTATCCCCGACAACATCAAGGTTTATCAAAAGAAGAAATTTTTTAGAGATAGTCGTCAATACTATTGGGATGAGCCATATTTATTCCGCACTTGTCCCGACAACATCATTCGGCGATGTGTGGCCGAATTCGAGGCCATGGAAATCTTGAAAGCTTGCCATGACTCTCCCGTGGGGGGTCATCACAGTGGGAACCGCATTGCAGCTAAGGTGCTTGAATGTGGCTATTATTGGCCCACCCTTTATCATGATGCAAATTTGATGGTGAAATCTTGTGACCAATGTCAATGCCAAGGGTCAATTGGGAGGAAGCACGAAATGCCAATGAATTTTGTCATGGAGGTTGAGCTATTTGATGTGTGGGGCATCGACTTTATGGGCCCATTTGTGAGTTCTCGTAGTATGCGATACATCCTTGTTGCGGTTGACTATGTGTCCAAGTGGGTCGAAGTTGTAGCATTGCCCAACAATGATGGCAAGAGTGTCACCAAATTTCTCAAAAGAAACATATTCACAAGGTTTGGTACTCCAAGGGCAATCATTAGTGATGATGGCACTCACTTTTGCAACAAACAATTTTCTAATCCCATGGAGAAATATGGAGTGAAGCACAGGGTGGCAACTCCTTACCATCCCCAAACTAGTGGGCAAGTCGAAGTCTCCAATCGGGAGATAAAAAACATCTTAGCCAAAATGGTTAATGCAAATAGAACTGATTGGTCATCTAAGCTTGATGATGCTCTTTGGGCTTATAGAACAGCATTCAAGACACCCATTGGTACTTCTCCTTATTGGTTGTTGTTCAGTAAAGCTTGTCATCTACCTGTTGAACTTGAACACAAAGCTTTGTGGGCATTAAAAAAATTGAACATGAATTGGGACGAAGCAACCATGCTACCGTTGTTTCAAGTGAATGAAATTGATGAGTTTCGGTATCATGCCTATGAGAGTGCGAGTTTGTATAAAGAAAGGATGAAGCACTATCATGATGTCAAACTTCTGAAGAGAGATTTTCAACCGGGTGATTCGGTGTTGCTATTCAATTCAAGGTTGAAGCTCTTTCAGGGCAAGTTGAAATCCAAGTGGTCCGACCCTTTTACTTTGGTGAGTGTGTCACCCAATGGGTTGATGAAGTTAAAGTTCGACAATGGGACGCGTACTTTCACGGTGAATGGCCATCGGGTAAAGCACTACCATTGGATGGTTGATGGGGACAATATTGTTGATGCTCACTGGTTGAAACATGGCACCGGACCTTAACACCAACAGTGGTATTACGTCGTGCCGCGACGTTAAATTGTGCGTTTCTTGGGAGGCAACCCATGGTCATTTTCGCAATATTTTTTTCCATTTCGTTGATTTTTGTTGTTGTGTTGTTTTGATGTTTGTTGATGTGTCAAGGAACCTAAGTGTTGAACCCAGAAATTGCCAAGAAAGTAGATACACGGCACATTCGACGGAACGTCGATCTGTTCGACGAGCCGTCGAGTGCACCGTCGGAGTGGACCGCCTGAAAGATTTGTCACTAGAAATAATGGAAGTTCGACGACAGGTTAAACGCTCCATCGAACTGATCGACGGTCAGTTCGACGGGCATTCTTCTCTCTTTTTATATAAAAAAAAGGGGTTTCACTTGACGGAGCGTCGAACCAATCGACGCTCCGTCCTTTTGACGCGTCGGTTCAGATAAGTGGTCTTATAACCCATGTCGTCTCCTTTATCTCCCCATTATTTTTTTTACGTTTCTCTCTCTCTCTCTCTCTCCACCTCCCCCTCTACCATAACCGTTACCCACGTCCCCCTCCCTTCACCACCCCACAACCACCACTCCCCTTCTGCCCCATTACTCTGTCCCTATGTGTGTGTGTCACCCTAGTAGTGATTCTTCGAGTGTTTTTCCTTCCTTAAGGGCTGAAATCATATTCTTTCCATTTTAAGGTATGTGAATTCGTGGATTGTGTGCTCCCTTGTTTTTTTTTGCTAGTTGTTTGCTCGCATTCCATGGCTTGTTTTGATTATTTTTTCTTCCCTTCCAATTGCTCCATGTTTTTTCTATTATTTCGCCTGGGATGCTCATTTTTTTTTGCTAAGGGTGGTTTGTTTTTGGATGTTGGGTCATTCATTTTTAGCCGAGTCGGAGGGCATTACGACAAACACACCTCATTCATGAGATTGTTGTTGTTTTACCCGCCACCTGTTTGATGAAATGCCAACGTGTGGCGTTGTGTGTAACGATGGCTTGGATGGCATTACGACCACAAAGTTTTTTTTCCCGTCAATTGTTTTCCCTAGTCTAACCCAAGCCAACGTGGGGTGAAGTCTGAGTAATCCCAAACTACGTGAAGATTTGCACCACGACCAAAGGATTGTATTGAATCTGATAGTATTAGCCTGCGAAATCATTCGACGGTCCGTCGAATGATTCGACAGACCGTCCTACTCAACGTCGAATGAACCCTCTCCGAAGTCTTAACCAAAACAATATCGACGGTGGACTCGACGACCCGTCGAATCAATCAACGGGGAGTCTTTCCCACCGTCTTTCAGTCGAAAATTCCAGTGGCTAACAAGAGATCGACGGCTCGTCGATCAATTCGACGAACACTTCGACGCTCCGTCGATCTGTTCGACGTCTCTTGTAGCAAATCGACGGACCGCTGGTAGCTTTAACATTATCGCATGTTTTGCACTTTTGTTTGGTTCTATTATATTTCTATGGTTGTCTTAACAACGAAGGGTGTTCTATTCGCAGGTATGTCTTCGAAGAATCTAGTCAAGCGGGGTGGTGGTCCTAGAAAAGGCCGAGGTCGGGGACAAACAACCCTTACTCTTCGGGATGAGCCCTCCGACTCTGAACGTCAAGCGGTGGTCCAACGACTAGATTGAGGGCACAGGCCACTACTCCCCAAGCAGAATGACCCACCTTACTCTCCTCTAGTCTGCAGAGGGGGCTTCATCCTTCACATCCGCTGATTCTAGCGAGGCAGCAACAGAGCAACCAGCCGCTCCAGAGCGAAATTCAGATGAGGAACAAGAGCGGCTGCGGCTGCAAAAGATGGAGGTAGCTGCAATCCGATTCCCCTATGAGGGGTGCCGAAAGTACTATATAAAAGGGGCGACTACAGTCAGCGGGGGTAACCCGAGGAGAAATATTCAAGAAGAAGAACAAATCAGTATGAGCGGCTTAGAGAGCTACCCTCGGATTACTGATCTCATCCAGGACTATCATCTTGAGGCATTCACACAGCCTCCAGGGGATTATTGCCCGACCATGGTTCGGGAATTCTATGTTACCTATAGAGTGATGCTAGATCAGCGGCACAAGAACAAGAGAGCTTTGAAAGCCGCCCCTCCATTAGACACAGTGTATGTTCGGGGTGTCCATGTTGACATCTCAGCCCGCACAATCAACAGGTTTTATTTTGGTGATGATTTCGTGGCACCGATCACAGTGGAATATGATGATAAGTTTGAAAGAAGGGTGAACAATCTGTAAGGGAATGGTTTGCGACGGAGATGGCTAGAGGGCCGGCGGACCAGGCCCCATGGGTGAGACACTTGGCTGCAAAAATACATAAGGCGGATATCAGCTTGGAAGCTAAATTTTGGTGGAATTTCGTCATATATCGGGTTCCGCCCACGGGAGCAGATAACATAGTCACGCCGGACAGAGCAGTGGTTGTGGCTGCCATGCTATCCAGGTACCCAACAAACTTGGGTGATCTGATCAGTAGAGCCATTCGGGCACGCGTACCACAGGAGGCGACAGCCTTGATATTCCCGTGCCTTATCACGCAGTTGTGTAGGTTGGCCCAGGTGAGGCACATTGATACATTTGCAGCTACTCGACATCACATGGAGTAGGGATGAGACCCTCCGTACATCTCAGGTCACCAGTACTAGACTTAGCAAGTTATGGATTCAGTACCACAGGGCACAGTTGATATAGGCACGGAAGGACTGTCCACAACAGAGGCCTCCACACTATCTGTAGTTGATGCTACCCTTTCTTCAGAGGCACCACCTCGGCCTGCTGTCCCATCTTCTTCTCCAATTCCTCCGTCAGCCGCAGCATCGGCTTCCGAGGATCTCTTTGTCCTCAACAGAGCCAACTTCAGAAAGTTTGCCATCAAGGTAGAGTGTACTGATCAACAGGTGACCCGGATATTACAGCAGTTGGGTAGGTTTGTCCGGAAAGAGATTGCACCAGAGTTGGAGCCTCTTTAGGAGGCTATGGAGAGGCATCACGCTAGGGTAAATGTGCGACTTGACAGTTTACAGATGCGGATACTCACTATTGAGAAGAAGAGTGAGTGTGGTACTTCGGGAGATTTGAAGACCGAGCTTGACCAGCTCCGAGCTGAGATTACAGCCCTTCGGACAAGAGAACAGGTTATTATGGATGACCCGACACCACCTGCACCGGTCGCCAGCATTTCAAATTTGATCAGAGTAGTTGACTTGGTGACTGAGGATGAGCCTAGGGAAAGTCGCAAGAGAAAGAGCCCTGACACATTGGCTGATGATGAGGATGAGGAGGAGGATAATGAGGATGAAGACCCCGAGCTTCAGGAGGGTATTCGGCGGTCGCGCCTGGTCACGAGGTTCACCGGCGCATCTTCCAGCACTAGTGCTATCCTAACACTAGTCAGGCCGATTACGATAGCTCCTCAGGACCTGCAGCCACAGAGCCAGTCAGCTCCACCTCTTCCGTCCACTGAGCCAGCAGTAGAGAGGGCTCCCATTCGCATTGCTGCGGAGGAGACGCTTCAGCAGCAACAGTAGGATTAGAGCATCTCAGGTCGGCCCCTCCACCATGGGGTGATGGTATGATTTTTTATGCATTGGGGACAATGCATCCTCTTTTTGCTGGGGGTGGGGTAACCTGATGTACCTTGTAGTGTATATATGTGTTAAATCTTGCTTAAAGTAATTGTGACTTTCATGGTTGTTGCATTTTGAACTTATGGCATGAATTTTGAATGAAAAAAGATATTTGTGAACTTGAAAATGGATTGATTTGAAATTGACCCCTCAGAAAGTTTATTGAGTATCTTAAGTTGTAATGAATTGACATGTATGGTTATTTTTGTGACATCATAGATATTAGAGTGTGTATGAATTGAGTGTTCAAATTCTTATGCCATTGTGAGTGTGAGAACTTCTTGTGTTCATTGTTAGCATATGTGGATCTAGAACTTTCCTGGTAGGTTGTGCTATATTTCTTAGGATAGTTAATTGTGAAGTGATCATAGGCTTTCCTTGTAAATAGTCACGTTAACGTTAAAAATCCCAAAACCCGTTCTATATGAATATCACTAGTTCCCACGTTGAGCCTTTGACTTTTTCTATTGATTAGCCGTAACAAACCTTTTCCCCCGCTTCATGAATTCACTCCATCTTTGCACCCGTTCCCTCCTTGACACTACTAGAGAAAAGAGGCAAATCGCCTAAGCTGGGGTGGTATATGTGTGAAGTAAAGGCCAAGAGCCTAAAGCTGGGGGTGTGTGAGTTGCATATTCGAGAACTGGATGTGATAGCGGATCAAATTTGAGAAAAGTTTTGAATATATATATATATATATATGACACCCAATTGTGCTCCTCCTTTATTCCAATTTATTTCCTTGGGTTTCTGAATTTATTAACAATCTAAATATTTTATTTTCACTACTATTTTTATTTTACTACTATTAATATCATTACTTTCATTTTCACTATTCTACTATCAACATTACTAGTATTATTTTATCACAAATTTTAAATGGTTCGCCATCGTTTCATTTTAGGATTTGTACTCGTTAAATTAACCTTACTTTATTAAATCCTTTACTTTCTACATACTAATTACTATTTGTCTTCACATAATATATATTTTACTAGTTATTAAGTTAAAAGCCCAAGAATAATTAAAATGAAGGAGGAATGACCATATTTTCAGCCAAATAAATGGCCCAAATGACTGAGCCCAATTCGTATGAAGTCTAAATTATATCAGCCCACATGTTATTCATCAGCCCGCATTTTATTCATCAGCCCACATTTTATTCCCAGCCCACATTTAAATTAACCTATCCCACATTATTCATCACCCGACCAGCCCATACCCGCTATTACCCGACCCGACCGACCCATATCGTTTCCCTTTTCATTATCTAACCCTAATCAACAAAACATACGCCGCAGCCCCTCTCATCCCTTTCCCTCTCTTCTTCCTCCTCCATTTGAAGCAAAACCCTACTTCCCTTTCAGCCATGACAATTTTTGTCTATGCCATTTCCACACCAAAATTGTCTCGACGCCTGAGCCTTCTGTCGTTGACAGGAAAGGCATTCCCTTTTCTCGTTTCAAACACAATAGATTCACAAAGACCAGAAAGAATCAGTCCACTTTGGGCAAGAAGTCTGAAACAAATCACGTGAAATGGACTCAAACGTTCGGATTAGCAGAAACTTTGACTCAATTTCAAATTTTAGTTTCAAAATCTCCACCCGTGACACCTCTTTTTGGAATTCTTTTTGAATTTGAAATTTAAATGTCCAAAACCCTAGTCACTACACTTATAAATAATCTCAAGTCCTCGGCCAAAAAGGAACGTTTTTGGAACCACCGATACTTTACTACACTCAACATTTCTATATCTCCATTACTACTCTAAACCGGGGATTGGTTCAAATTCCATTCTATTCCAGAGTTCTTTTTAGCCACGTTAACTCCTAACATATCTACATTTTTTTTAATCACTATATCTGGGAATATTCACTTTAAGTCGTTGATCTTTTCTGCTGTTACTTTGGAATCGAGGGTAGATTGGGACTGAAAGCCTCGTTCACTGCACCCACAAAAGGTCGGTGAATCCTAAAACTTTAATCTTTTCTCTGTTTTCTTTCACTGGTAGCGTTGTAATGAATCTGCTCGTTTGGATTGAAAGCATGAATTATAGTTCTCTAGTGTAAAATCATGCCTTCAGAATAGGTTAATGTTGTATATTTGATGCTTGGGTTGATATTTTTAACACTTGTTATATCGATGTGTCGTGAGTATAGACGTCGAACACCCCTCTTGTCGATACCCGTGTCGTTTGGATTTATTTCATATTTTTTTTAAAAAAAAATCATGTATCGACGTATTGGTAACCCCTGTCCTGTTCCCTTTAAAGAATAATGTGTCGCGATGAGTTCGTTTCCAGTTATATAGTTTCGAAATGTGATTATTAGGTGGTCAGCCAAATACGTTCTGTTCCATGTACATTGCGAGGATACTACTAGCTGCATACATTTTGTTGATTTTCGATGCTTCAAAGTTCCCTGTCATCATTTTAGCTGTTCTGATTTTGTTCATTTGAATGTCATAAAAATCAAATACTCATTGTTCTTCTTTGCTGGTCTGAGATTAAACCATAACTGTTGATTCAATTGTTCAGAGGTGAAAATATTTCTTATGTCGAAATACCCAGAAATCAGTCCCCTGTAGTTCCATCACTCATGCTTTAATTAACTTATTCTCAATTGGAGGTTTGGTTTGTCAACATGTTGTGCTTGATCTCAGTGGGCTGTTTGGTTGATATGGTGTTTGGATACCTGCTTCTATCATTGACTCATATAATTTCTTATGCTTAAATGCTTTGTTACTAATTTCAGTCTAATAACTAAGATAGATAAGAAAGATAAGGTCATGCTTTGCGTTATTTAAATCTGCGGGCAAAATGGATGTAAGTGATTCATACAGTGGATGACCCAACCAGTCTGGTAGCAATAATTAACTACTTAGTGCTTAAAATTGGAAATGAAGCTTCACCACAAACTATATTCGGAGACTGTCAAAATTTTGATCTTTATATACAGGGTTCAAAACAATGTGCACCAGTCATAAAAATGTCAAATGTTCATGATAGTTTCTATTACATCCATTTTCATTCGACTCTATCAGCTTTGCAGTCCTTTGCCATGGCTGCTGCTTTCATTCATAGACATAGTCCTTTTCTGAAAATCGAAACTGTACAGGAAGTGTAGTAAGAAGGCTTAAGTATGATATCTTTTGTTATAGTTCTCTATTTTTAGAAAAGTTTTCGGACAAATTGACTTAAAAGGAGCTGGGTTTCAATATGGTTGTACAATCATAATTTTTTCCCTTCAAACCAACAACTTCGGTTGATTTCCTGAAGGCATCCTTATGCATTTATGTTTTGTTGTTTCTTTTTCGGTAAAAGAAGTATCTATTTTTTCTTTCAACTGAGTGCAACTTTTTATGCCATAGCTGTACGTTCTATCTTCATAGTGTATTTATAGCGTTTTCATAGCAGCCCCTTTCGTTTGGTCTGAAATTTGTTGAGTTCATCATATGATAATTCTATGCTAATCTTTATCTTTTCTGTTACATGTACACTTCGGAGCGAAACGGAGTCTTCACACAGACTCATTGCCAAAACAGTCTTATTTTGAGACTAGGCGGCCATTGGACTTTGAATGCGCATTTCCCTCCATGTCTATCGAACATTTCTGAATAGAAAAACAGGAAGCCTGAGATCTTCATTCATTTCTCAGTTTGCTCCTCTTCCTCTCCTAGAAATAGTTTGAACGAAAAGAAAAAGGAGGGAGGGAACGAGAAAGGCCGTTGTTGTTTTAAAATATACTTTGGTTTGTTTAATTATTTTGTGTTTGTATGTGATTTGTTTTAGCTACCTTAGAACATATAATTTAGCGGGGTTAATGGGACATTATTTCGGTATAATAATAGACACATTCTAATTCATTTCGCAAAAAGTATTTTAGCGCATCTTCGAAAAGAGATAAGTTTTCAATGTTTAGAAACTTTCATTTTTGCCAAGTGCCTGAATTAACCAAAGAAGGAATTCTTCTTATAAAATTATTTTTTGGATTAACCATCTATCTATCTTATCTAGTCATTTAATATATATATATATATATATATAAGTGTTAAAATCAATTAACACTTAGTTATTAAGTTGTTTCAAATATTTACAAAACATCGTACAATCCCGCACTTTTTTTTAGTTTACTTATAACTAAAGTCTTTTATGCAAAAGAATATTATTTTTTCTATAAGCCTTATTTTATAATAGCATATTTATATTTCCACTATAACCTTAGCTACACTTACAAGATATTTTCTTAAATATTTAAAATATTATATTTGCATTTTTAGCCTTAATTAATTTACATAAGTCCGGTCGGTTAACCATTATTAATGGAATTTAAAGGATGCCTAACACATTCCCTTTAAATTAGTTGAACCCGTACCTAGACATCATTTGGTTTCGTAGACTTTAAAATAAAATCAACTTTAGATAATTACTTTAATTACCTTAGGTGCCCTAATTCACCATAATTAATCAGGTGGCGACTCCCTTAACTTTAATTAACCCCGGAATTATCGGGATGTTGTAAACTATTTTGACTCCGGTTAAACTAGGGTATAACAATATATAGATTTATAATAATAATAATAATAATAATATTGTCTCATAAAAAGATTGTAAATTCTAGTAAGAGTAAAATCACATCTTAGTCATGAGTTGAAGAATGAATAGAATGGGCATGAGAAGAAAGGTCAAAATCTGTAGTGTCAAGGAGGATGAGTCACTAATTCCCAAATGAGTATCCTACCCGTTCCCGAGCCTACATTACAACCGAAGAACAAGTCCTATAGTGATCATAACTGAACCATCCGAAAGTGTTAGGCATTAAAATTAAAGGCAAGCATATGGTATCTGCACTTGTCAATCATGAACTTTTTTTTGAGCGCGAGTGCTTTCTATTCTCATCCATTCTTGTCCCGATTCTTATTGTAAAATTGTGTGTAGGACATTCTCTAATCTAAGTGAGGGCATAATGGTGAATACTCGCACACATAAATGCTTCTAATAATGTGATGTCATTGATTGAAGCGTCATGGTCAATTCTACTAAGTTTTTTATGAAAGAGCCCTGTTTGGGAATGAGGAAAGAGGGAGTTGATTTGAAAAATGCACATGCCGGTAGTGATGAGCAAGCACCATTGTAGTCACTTTTACTTTATTTTTAGCATAGTTGTAGTTTTATTTTGTGGTTGTTTTGTCTGACTTGCTTGAGGATAAGCAAAGATCCTAAGTTGGGGGTGTTGATGTGCCGCGGATTAGTGGCACATTCGACTCCTTTTTACTATGAATTTTGGTTGTTTTCAAGTAAGTCTGGTTCTTGTTAATATGTTTTTGTTGTGTTTTAGGAAAACAATGGCCCAAAAGCAAACAAAGCAAAATTAGCCAGAAATGAAGAATCAACATCCCGTCGATCAGCCGACGGACCGTCCTTCGAAGCGTCGATAAGCTCGCTTTTCCAGTGATGACATTAGTTGAAGACGACAAAGGACGGAGACATCGACGAAGCGTTGAACTGATCGACGCTTCGTCGTTTGTGTCGTCAATCAAGATCTGTCAACAAGAAGAGAGAAAGACAGAATACTCGACAGAGCGTCGAACTGGTCGACGACACCGTCGAATGGATTACATTGCTGAAGATACAAAGGACGGAGGAATCGACGGATCGTCGAACGATCGACGATCCGTCGATCTTGCTATCGGGAGCAATTTTGTCAGTCGCTGTTGTGCATTTTTTGGAGCCTATTTAAAGAACATTTTAGGTTATTTTTAGCCGCTAATTTTCATTTTATGCACGTGAACAAAGTTCCATTGGTGGGTGAGCATTGATTACTCCACTTTTGGAGCTTAGTGAAGACAATAAGATTCCATTTTTCATCATCCTTATCACACTTTGTAAGCTTTATGTCTCATTTATTGCTCACTACTTTTGAGACCATCATGTGTGAGTAGTTTCTTTAATCAAAGTTGTGGACCCAAATGATGGGTGTTATGTAATGGGTGTCTAACATTGTATATATATATATAATGGATTGTGATGTGTTTTATTATTTCTCGTATTCATTGTTCGTTAGTGGTTGCAAACACTTGCTTATGCACAAACCCTAGTTTATTTGGAAAGATGAACTAGGGTGTGATTTGAAATAATATAACAAGGACTCGGGGCGGTAACCCTTTTTTAATGAACTCACTTAGGGATAAGATGAGTTTTACTTGGCATATTTAATCGATCTTACTTAAAACTTTTCTACATTTGGTAAAATCATGAAAAGAAATACTTTCTAACTATTGAAAAATATTAGAAAGTGCATTAGAGATTAAGTGCATACAAAACCCCGACCCATTAGAAATATATCATATTGATACCCATAGCATAACATCTAATCACCGCGGGGACACAACTTTGGTTTTCCCAATCCAAACAAATTCCAAATACTTCAAATTAGCGAATACAAACCAAATCTCTTCTCTATACTATTCGGAATAAAATTAAATTTTCTAAAGATTAGTTACATAAATAATTAGTACCTTTTTCTCTCTCCATATTCCCTGTGGAATTCGACCCCAACCTTGTTTGGGTTACTATATTTGACAACGTCCGCTTTACGCCATGAATAGGTGTAATTTGAGTGTATCAGTACTTGTGGGCATGATCACAGCGTCCCCAAACAAAAGGACGTCAGTACGAATAATGTATTGAGTATGTAAGTCATGAATAACAACATATGAAAGTACGGAAGGAATATGAGATAGGAGAAGTAACTTGTACATAGTATTGCCTCTTAAGGCGGATATCATGCATGCTTAGCTTTTAAAAAAAACATTTTCATACATATATAATATAAGTGTTAGTGTTGCGGAATGTGCAACCCGATCCATAAATGTTAATGATGTAGAACGTGCAGGCCGATCCATATATCGTATCATCCCGCGTCCAGGGTAGCCCGTGTCCGGGGTATCATCATAACCTGACCACTGCAATGGTGTGCACAATAGGTGTCGTACCTGGCCGACTATAGTGCGGCTTAGTAATGAAAATAAATACATATATATATATAAGTGCAATGCAACACTGAACTCAGAAGAGATATCATAAGAAGAGTCGGAGTGACCTATTGTCGTTACCCTCCGACTATCGTTATTGTCGCTACATTCCTTATCTTTTCAATTCAAGAAACAACACGTGGAGAATAGGAGATATACTTCAATAATGATTATATAAGTGATAAATATCGACTCAACTGAATATAACACCATTAGCTTAACCTCAATACTAAGAATAACATAGTGAACAACCTTTTTCCAATCGACAAGAAAGATACGAGGTGCGGAAAAGTACTACTACACAAGCCATATTTAAATCAAGGAAACAAGTTTCACCATTAGGAAGTGAAATCAACTCAACTTTAATGGGAAAAGTACCACGATGAACATTATACTTCTCTTGGTAAACAAGAAGGATACTGAATGTGAGAAAATATTTTAAATGTGAACTATTCATGAGAAGAAGTTAGGTTAATCATTTTGGATTAATCATTTTGGAACACCCTCGATACATGCTTAACGGAAGACCTTTCAAATGATAACCAAACGGAATATGGAAACATGGAGATTTCTTTATACAAGTCATATAGGAAGTAGAGATTAGCTCGTACATTCTTGGATATGATCGACACAAGTCAACGGGATAAAATTTCAAAAACGCATTTGAATTCTATTTATGCCAAGAAAAGAAGAGAAAAGCCCTACATACCTCGTTGATTGGAGTTATACACATTTCCTGAAGCCTCAAACACCTTATAACTTACTTCCTATAGGATACGAATAATTCAAGATCAACTTTGAGCATATAGCTAATAAAAATCTTCGTTTAGCCATTTTATCGGGAAATTCGTAGGCACGAGTTTGTAAACTCTTTCGTAGTGTAGCTTCTTGTAAAACACTACCAAAAACCTACTTTTATACTCCTCATTACTACCATGATTCAATATATACCATCATAACTCCAAACAATATAACAAACCCAACACAAATAGCTCAACAAGTTAGCCATGTCAATGGAAGCTTCAAGTTTTAACCATAACTTATTCATATGGGATTTTCCCTCCAAATTTCGTAGATTAAATACTTGAATAATCATAAAGAGATGATTAAGAGGATAAAACATACCTTAGATTCCAACAATCAATCCAAAATAGAAGTTGCTTCAAGATGACGTTTTCTTCCGAAAAGCGAATTTATGGAGAAACGAAGGTTTCGTGAGTGCCACGGTCTTTGTTGTGTTAAGATGGATTGATTAGCTCCTTGATATGTTCATGGATCATGGAGGAATGTTTGAGAGGGTTTGGAAGGTGTCTTAGGGTTTGGTCTTGATAGAAATGAGGTTGAAAATGATTTGGGGCATTTTTATATATGTTGAGCTAGGCAGCCACGACTTAGCACACTGTTCCCGCAGCAGTTTGTGTCCCATGACGGAAATGGGAATTTCTCTCTACTCCGATATTTTATCAATAAACAGTTAAATGCGATGGAAACTAGACTCGTAGACCTTCAATTTGATAGGTGGATCACCCCGTAACTCCAACTAGATTGAGAGAACGACTCTGAGACATCTGACCCAAATTTCAGTGAAATTTACAAACTTAACTTGCGACGCCCTTTGTCGACTTTCGTATTACAACTCATTTGACTTCCAAACTAAACAAGCATCCGTTATACGATTCAAATACTTAATATCATTAATTGATTATCATGTGAAGCACTTCTAATCTCACCCAAAAGTACAAGTTATCGTATTCCCAACTTGCCAACTTTTGATGAAACTCATCCTTCTTTGATTCATTCACCCTCCAAACCTTCCGCTACTTACTAATATTATTTATAGACTCTTATAACCATTTATATTAATAAGCTCAATTCCTTCTAACCTCAAGATAATTTCTTTTGAACTTGCGTCGACTAACTCATGATGCGACTTTAACATGCAAAAAAATCCGGGGTGTAATATTTAGTCACACGCAACTAGTAAATGTACCTGTGTCAACATCGGGCAGTTGCTCCTGATCCTGATGCCTAGCCAAAACATATATACGGTTCTAACTACCGCCGAAGCCAGACACTTCACCCGTGCCTTTACCTTTACTGGTTGATGCCTAAGGGACTCACCCTGGAAGGCGTACTGAAGAGGATGAAACGGCTACTGATCCGGTGGGCTGAGCCATGCCACCCCTGTCCTTCATCAGACAATCCCTCATGTAGTTATCGGGATTCCCACATGTATAACATATATCACAGCCTAGACGACATCGTCCAGAATGGGCCTTACCACACTAACTGCATCGCGGAGGAGGCGGTCTCATATGCACTGAATCCCTCCGATGCTGAAAACCCTAAGCCCTAAAAACCTTGACTTGAGTCAAAATAAAAAGATCCCTCATAACGCGACCTCTTTAATGATGAAGGGGTACTAACAATTGAATATGGTGGCCTAGGATCGGCGCTAACATCCACTGACTGGCTAGTAGGCCTAGTCCTCTTACACTGACCCTACCAAGGTCCTCAGATTGTTGTCACTTCTGATCCTCCAAATTTCGAGCATATGCCTGGGTATGAGAGACGTCCATACCATCGAGAAAAATGACTATGGAGCACTCATTAATCAAATGTGGCTCAAGTCCCACCACAAAATAATGTACTCGGTCACTCATCTCGGCCACAATCGAGGGAGCATACCTAGCTAAGGAGCCAAACTGAAGACTATACTCCCGCACACTCATGTTTCCCTTACTAAGAGTTAGAAACCTGTCTACCCTTGCCCGACGAATCTCTGTTGGTAGGTAATGACGCAAAAAGGCCTCTAATAACTCTTCTCGTACAGTTGGAAGTGCATTTGTCCCCCTAGACAATTCCCACGTCTTATACCACTGAACCGTAACATCCTGAAATCGATAAGAGGCCAACTCTACTGACTCAGTGTCTGAAGAGTACATCACCCTCAAGGTCCTACGCATCCTATCAATAAAGTCCTGTGGGTCCTCATTATAGTTGGATCCAATAAACACTGAAGGGTCTAAGTTGATCTGGATCTCTCGCGCTAATAGCCCTGTCAACATAACCAACACCCGCACGTACCTGGCTCTGAGAGCCTGAGCGGCTACTAATCTATTCAATAACCGTACTGTACTCTGCATATCTGTATCCTCATCATGAGCCATAGATGGAGGAATTGGAGGTGTTGGGTCCCTCCGCAGCTCTTCGGGAGCTGGTTGAGTGGGAGAGCTATGCGAAGGTATCACATCTCCCCTCGGGGCCTCACTCTGGCCCTCACTAGCAGTTGGTACTCTACTCGTACCCTCATCAGCTACTGGTTTCCCTTTATGACTAGCTGTAGCTTTCTGATCATAGGCATCAGTTTGTCTAAACCAAATCAATGGTCAAGAATGATTCCCTATGACTCTACTCTATTGCACGATCTAATGTCAAGAAGGAAGGGTAACCAACCCCTAAATGCCCTGTAGTTCCCTGTTTATATAACGTGGTGCATAACACATTTATAAACAAGACCCTACTATACAAGGCTTGCAGACAACTCAAGGACAGACCTTCTCTGATACCAAGTTTGTCACGACCCAAACAGGAGGGTCATGACTCATGACTGACACCCGGTGACCACTCAACCGAGTGCCATGCACTTTACTCTTTCCTTATTATTAAACTTATCACGGGCCATTTGAGGCCACATCGATATACATCTGTGATGAATTTTGAACTTAACTCATAATAACCAATCTGAATTTATATAGATTCACGAGGGCCGACAAGGCCAGCATGGTATATTGACATGTCATAACTAAAACTGTATACATGATACTGTCTGCAAAGCCTCTAAGAACATAATCATAGTATATAAGTTGGGACAAGGCCCCCGACATACCCATTACACAAAGTACATATATAAAACCCTGACTCGGCAATACTCCAGGAAGAAATGGAGCTCACCAACCAAAAACTGCTATCTGGAGGCAACCTACAGTGGAGGGTCCTTGCCTCGTCTATCTACACATGAGTGGCATGAAACACAACGCACCCAGGCAAAAGGGCGTCAGTACCAAGAATGTACTGAGTATGTATGTCTCGCCCCTAACCATGTCCTGGACGAAACACGGCACTCGGTGCCTTACTGCATGTGACCGAGCGAACCACATGGCTTGCTGAATCATCATGAGGCATAACATGAGCGGAATATAACGTGAATGCATGATGAGCCTTTATAAAATGTAGTAAATCATAATACTTACTAAAAAAATACTTGTTTAAACATAAGTGCGGAAATAACATGAATGAGCCAAAATGGCTATACTACTCCGAATGTCTGACATAACATAACTAACTTGTCTAGTCTATGAAACCTCTATCATGACTCTGACTGGAAAACATACTTACTAGAACAAGGCCCCCAGCATACCTTAGATGTATAACTAATCATAAAACAAAAGTTGACTAAACCCCGAATGAGATGGGGCTCACCAATAAGCTGATACGAATGCTGTCCTACTGAGCAGATGTGTCGTCCTGTATATCAGTACCTGCATCGTGAAATGCAGGCCCCCGGGCGATAAAAAGGGACGTCAGCACATTGAATGTACTGGTACGTAAAGCAACTGAATGAAATAACATGGGACATGAAATAACATGATAAGAACTGAAACTGAAAACCTGGACATGAACATGAATACATATATTTATATATAACATGGTAAAAATATCATAAGTAGGGAGAGCAATAACTTATAACCGATCCATGGTCTGGTGCTTGCGTCCCGCCAGCAGAACACTCAGTCCTTGCCAGGGAACATGAGATTTAATAAAATATGAAAGAATCCAGTCATTATGAGAGATCGTCCGGGACATGGGTGGAGCGATCCTCATCCTACGGTGGCTACATAGTTTCAGGCTATCTTAAGCCTTCCTCGGTAATTAAAGCAACTCCCAAAATCATGAACATGTAAAATAAGTGGCACTTGTTGCCCATGGTTTTCATGAATATAACTTGCTTGTACATGGATATCATAAATTATAGCTTGCTTGCATGAACTGGTAAAACATTTATAGTATTTTCTTAAAAATAGCATAATATATCATAAAATAGCATGCATGAACCCATGGAGTGAGATATATGAATTTTTCATAGATTACGGACAGATTCTTAATAATCATAAAGAAATATTAAGAACTCAATGATGAAATTATAACAATTCATACATAATATAATCATGGACATAGACCTAGGGTTATCATAAGCATGGTATAGAAACCTTAGTTTTCGTAAAGAATCATAATTTATGGATTATGAGGCGTGGGGAAGAACAATGATGTTCCCACACGTAGATAGTAACTCTACATACCTTAGTCGCTCCAAAACTTGAATTAAGACTTGAGCTTTGAAGAAGATTTCCAAAATCTTGAATTCTTCAACGTTGAGATGGGTTTCTTGAAAACCCTAGTTTTGGAATGACGATTTCTTGTTTAGATTATTAGAGAATATGTTAGAATTCAGTTGGAATAATTAGAGTAGGCTTACCTTGGTGTTCTTGATGATGGAGGAGGGTAGGAGGTCGTTCTAGGGCTTGAAGGAATGAAAAATAATGATTTGAACTGATATGGACGAATATATATTGTTCTGGAAAAATTAAATTTTCGGCCCAGTTAAATACTGGTCGTATTTTGAAATACGGACTGCACTGCGTCTCTTCAGTAAAATGGCCATAACTCTTTGCACAGATTTCCGTTTGACCCCCATAATATACCGTTGGAAAGGTATTTCAAAGCTCTAAAACATTCATCAAGGAAGTTTTCCCAATTTCCAAATACGTTTTGAAATACGGGCCTTATTTTGAAATACGGTCCGTATTTAACCATATGACATCCAACTGCCAAATTCCAGAATGCTCAGAAATCCTTGGTAACAGTTTACGACTTGAATTACAGGCCGTATACTGAAATACGGTCACTGTTCATGGGCGTAAACCACCATCTTACAACTGAAGAGGAAATTTCCAATTCCCACATTCTTTATCTGGTTTTCTAAGTCTAGGATCATGGTCAAAGCTTAGGTTAAAGGTACGGAGTGTTACAATATCTCCCCCTTGGGATCATTCGTCCTCGAATGATGGGTCATGGTTAAGAACATGGCTGGACATGGCTTGAATACATGAACATGAAAGAAACATGACGTAAAACATAAGAGCTTGACATGGTTATGTAGGAACATGGTCATGGATCATCAGAATTGAATACGTGATTACATGGAAACATGTACATGGGGAACATGAAACTGAGTAGCACCTACATGAATGGGAATCATGAAACATTTGTCCTCGATATATGACTAGTGGTTAAGAATCGCTACTAACTCTGGAATCTACAAAATTTATGGCAGGACTTCCTTCATAATTCGGACCCTCACGACATTTCTCAAATGCTTGTCAGCTAACTAAAGTACCAACACACAACTCACACGGTATCTTAATACGCATGATGTGACATAACGTGATTACTGAATCTTGAATGTAGCTAACATAAATACTGAGCTGGCTTGAACACACGGATATTAGCTGAATGATTACATGATTACTATACATGGGGTTTGGAAGAAAATCCGTAGGCACGAATGACATGATTACTGGAATAGGCACGAACATGACATGATTACCTGAGCGTGAGACACATGATGTGGGACATAAATGCATGAAGACTGGATGACATGGATACATGAGTGCTAAACTGTCATGAGATACGAATACGTGTAAACATGGATATCGTAACATGGGATCTGAATGTCGAAAACATGATTGTTACAACATGAGGGTTGAATACTAAGCGCGGGTAGGATTTGGATCCTTAGAGACTTTATCATAAATGTTTGTATGTCTCCATGATAATATGAGATAGTAGTATGACTTAGGCTTTAAATGTAAACGCAACTCGGTGTGAATGCGACAGACTTGAGTCGTATAACAAGAATATGATCCTAACATAGGTATTCATAAATATCTAGCATAGGCATGACATGAATACGTCGAATCTGAGTAGAATACTCCTGAGATAAGTACCACAGGGTACATGAAAAGATGTCTTTTTGAATATAGGAATGCACCTTACTTCTGATTATCTTGTTAGCTGTTAATCATGATTATGAATACCTTATCTCATCTTGCTCATTCTCGTGAGCAAATTATAGAGGACTGAGAGAAAAGGAATTATTAGTACTATTCACATGAGATACTTTGCTTTAGAGAACAGACATGACATGGTGCATTGTCCATGGAGGACATAACGTGGAACATGCGTACATGGGAACGTGATTCATATGGCATGAAACGTGAATAGCATGACATGGGGCATGGGACCATGAAAAATATGGCGTTTATATGAGTACCTACATACCATGGCGTATGGACTTGAGTTCATAAGTATTGAAGTAAGACTAAGGCATTAGTCTGACTTGCATAGAGCACGAGTTGTAGGCTAACTCTTGGGTACTCAGAGACGTAAGGCATGGATAAAACATTACCTTTAGAATTTAGATATACCGAAAGAATAGGACATGGTTCAACATAGCTTACTCTTATCACCGTGAGTAAACTCCCTTGTTATAATTAAGGCACATAAAAGAATGGATTATAGCCATGTATAACTCGTTCCTCGAGCATCTAAGACATGGGTATAAAGTCACCTTGAACATAACGAGGCCTAGATACTTAGTGAAAGGAAAAAGGAATCATGATCATAAAACATTAGCTAAAGGAACATAAGCACGAATTACATAGAATCATGGGTAGGACATCCATTTTGGTTCACCTTCATTATTATCTCACAAAATCATTGTTGCGATACCGCTATAAGTGGAATGCATAGCGAAATGAATTGGGGCACGAGTGTGTGGTAACATGGATAACATAATCATAGGGGTCAAGATCATCATCAGATTTGAAAAGCACTTAGATGCTAGAACATGGACATGAGTATAAAAGCATGATAGATAGGTGAGACCTGAATGCGGTATTTAACTTTAGACATGAGCACACCAGAAGTGCCAGACATGAAAAGACATTCCCTTGCATAACTTACTATCGTATGAAGTCTTAATTCTTGTATCTTAAACGCGGAGTATCAATCTCTAACATGGGCATGATATGGGTACAAAAGGCACGAGTAGAGTACGTCTGGGTATTAGTACCACATAGTACATGAATTACTCTGGAATTGGAACCGTTATACCCTTAAAACCCGCTATTCGCTCTAGAACTTTATCTTATAACATAATTACCTAGTACTTGATCTCAACAGTATGACAAAAATCACATTCTACGCACCTTATCTTGGCTACATGAAGTTGTGACCCTCTGACATAATCTCCTTAATACCTATCAACTTATAAAACACATAGTTTATATCAGCGTCTTATCACACGATCTCCACCTTAGTTCAAAAGTTGACGTTTAAAGCCTGTGGATTTCTTGAGTTAGCGATAAGTGGTCATCTAGTGATTTCACTAATTTCCTCTAACATACTGACGACTCATTTCTTTGACTTACTTCAAGAAAGTCTTACTTACTGGGAAAACTGGATTACTTAAATGAACGGGTTTCTAATGTACATTCTAGCATACTAGCTTTGTCAGTCTTGGGGAAAACTCTTTTCTGATAACTCTTAAGGGCTCTTCTTCTGTAGCTTGCTCTCTTACTGATTAGATGGTTTTCTTCTTTCACCAATTCCTATACCTCCAATTTAGCTTAAACCCTTTGAGTTCTAACACGCCTTCGGTGTATTCAGACAGTTACCCACTTAGTAGTGCTAACTTGACTAAGTAACTCAAATCGTACTTCTACTAACTCTGCTAAAATTTTCTAATTCACTGTATCTATTCAAACTTACTTACTATGCTTCTGTTAACCACTTGCCAGCATCATATTCTCTAATTCTTCTTTGAGTACTAAAGTGAAGAATAAGGTTATTTCTAAATTTTCCTCCGTATCTGACTCTATTCTGGGGTTGTATTTGTATACTATTTTTTCTGAACTATGGACATGGATCACACTTAGGGAAATTTCAGCTGTCTCAAACAAGGAATTGGAATAACTAACCCCAAACTCCCTATACACTTTCAAAATTATATCATACTATACACATCAGGGATAAATACTTAATCACAAAACCTAAGAGGGAATTGTCATATCTTTGATCTCATAGTAATATCTGCTCCTTGTAGTAACTTACTAACGTCATACTCTCTAGGTCTGATCTGAATAAGCTTAAATAATTTAAAACTAACCCTACAAAAAAATTCAATATCGTTTGCTCGTGGTTTTCTTATTGCATCAGTCCCTTCCTAGTCGTGTACATAGATCATATGACAAAAATATATATATATCCTTGAAAAAGTCAAGACTTTCTAGTATTACAGGTGGTTGGCTCTTAGGCTATTTCCTGCTTAAAACTATCGTGGACAATTTATGCCTGCTACGATTAACTTCATAACATCCTACCTCGTGGGGTCTTAAATATGAACCATCACCCTTATACTGTAGCTCCATGGTCAGATAATCCAAATAAACTTATTCTGTAAGGTATATAACCTATGTGTACTGCCATGCCGAAACTTGTTTTTAAAAGGGTGTTATCACCTGATAAACACACCATGCACTATTTGGTAAGTCTTGGGTCTCGAATTTTCCTTCTTGCCGCTTACGCATTCGATACGTTTAGAATTCGATTGAAAGAGAATGTTACTTACTGCTCTAAGCTTCATGGCACGAGTTAGAATAATTCCTGATGACTCTATCAGAAAGCAACACATCTATAATGATTAGACTTACATCTTTCTCATCTATTGAGATGAGGCGTATTCGGTAGAACGGGAAACAACACACGAGTCCGAGTGATTTCTGAGAACATAGCTCTATTGCACGATCTAGAGTTGAAAGAAGTGAGACAAACTTAAATGTCTTGGTGGTCAACTGTTTATATGTGTGGCGCGCACACACATATAAAAGTGACCCCACTGGACACGGTTTCATAGATTCCCTAAGACACTTGAACCTAGGCTCTGATACCAAGCTTTGTCACACCCCGAACCATGTCCTGGGCGAAAAACGGCACTCGGTGCCTTACTGCATATGACCGAGCGAACCACATGGCTTGCTGAATCATCATGAGGCATAACATCAGCAGAATATAACGTGAATGCATTATGAGCCTTTATAAAACATAGTAAGTCATAATACTTAATAAAAAAAATACTTGTTTAAACATGAGTGCGGAAATAACATGAATGAGCCAAAATGGCTATACTACTCTGAATGTCTGACATAACATAACTGACTTGTCTAGTCTATGAAACCTCTATCATGAGTCTGACTGCAAAACATACTTACTGGAACAAGGCCCCCAGCATACCTTAGATGCATAACTAATCATAAAACAAAAGTTGACTAAACCCCGAATGAGATAGGGCTCACCAATAAGCTGATACGAATGTTGTCCTACTGAGCAGATGTGTCGTCCTGTATATCAGTACCTGCATCGTGAAATGCAGGCCCCCGGGCGATAAAAAGGGACGTCAGCACATTGAATGTACTGGTACGTAAAGCAACTGAATGAAATAACATGGGACATGAAATAACATGATAAGAACTGAAACTGAAAACCTAGACATGAACATGAATACATATATTTATATATAACATGGTAAAAATATCATAAGTAGGGAGAGCAATAACTTATAACCGATCCATGGTCTGGTGCTTGCGCCTCGCCAGCAGAACACTCAGTCCTTGCTAGGGAACATGAGATTTAATAAAATATGAAAGGATCCAGTCATTATGAGAGATCGTCCGGGACATGGGTGGAGCGATCCTCATCCTACGGTGGCTACGTAGCTTCAGGCTATCTTAAGCCTTCCTTGGTAATTAAAGCAACTCCCAAAATCATGAACATGTAAAATAAGTGGCACTTGCTGCCCATGGTTTTCATGAATATAACTTGCTTGTACATGGATATCATAAATTATAGCTTGCTTGCATGAACTGGTAAAACATTTATAGTATTTTCTTGAAAATAGCATAATATATCATAAACAAGCATGCATGAACCCATGGAGTGAGATATATGGATTTTTCATAGATTACGGACAGATTCTTAATAATCATAAAGAAATATTAAGAACTCAATGATGAAATTATAACAATTCATACATAATATAATCATGGACATGGACCTAGGGTTATCATGAGCATGGTATAGAAACCCTAGTTTTCGTAAAGAATCATAATTTATGGATTAGGAGGCGTGGGGAAGAACAATGATGTTCCCACACGTAGATAGTAACTCTACATACCTTAGTCGCTCCAAAACTTGAATTAAAGACTTGAGCTTTGAAGAAGATTTCCAAAATCTTGAATTCTTGAACGTTGAGATGGGTTTTCTTGAAAACCCTAGTTTTGGAATGATGATTTCTTGTTTAGATTATTAGAGAATATGTTAGAATTCAGTTGGAATAATTAGAGTAGGCTTACCTTGGTGTTCTTGATGATGGAGGAGGGTAGGAGGTCGTTCTAGGGCTTGAAGGAATGAAAAATAATGATTTGAACTGATATGGACGAATATATACTGTTCTGGAAAAATTAAATTTTCGGCCCAGTTAAATACTGGTCGTATTTTGAAATACGGACTGCACTGCGTTTCTTCAGTAAAATGGCCATAACTCTTTGCACAGATTTCCGTTTGACCCCCATAATATACAGTTGGAAAGGTATTTCAAAGCTCTAAAACCTTCATCAAGGAAGTTTTCCCAATTTCCAAATATGTTTTGAAATACGGGCCATATTTTGAAATATGGTCCGTATTTAACCATATGACATCCAACTGCCAAATTCCAGAATGCTCAGAAATCCTTGGTAACAGTTTACGACTTGAATTACAGGCCGTATACTGAAATACGTTCGCTGTTCATGGGCGTAAACCACCATCTTACAACTGAAGAGGAAATTTCCAATTCCCACATTCTTTATCTGGTTTTCTAAGTCTAGGATCATGGTCAAAGCTTAGGTTAAAGGTACGGGGTGTTACAATGTAAAGTAGTAATGTAGCATAACAATAACATACTGTAAATAAAAGGGACAAGAATCAACCTGTAACCTTACTTGTCGCCGAGGACCATAACTTGTGTATTATTACAATATCGTATGTATAACTACTATATCTACTATGCTGCTATACTGACTACCTCACCATCGTGAGGCTGACAGCCCATTGATTAGTGGTAACTGCCCATTCGGCCGTAGCCTTGTGGTAACTGCATACGACATATCTGCTCGACCGGCTGTATCTCGATGGTGAACGCATAACTGCTCATCCCACCGTCGCTCAGTGGTGAATACGTGTCTGCCCATCCGGCTATAATCCGGTGATACGTGAGCTACAATAGCCAAGCCTGCTTATGTACTATATACATGCCTATCACCACCTATCTTACTCTTACGAAAGTACATTGGGGTTAGGGGACCTCTTTCGAATCTTTAGAACTTCCTTCGGAGTGACGTAAGGTCGTTACGCCTCCAATTTCATCGTGAGGAGCTAATATCAATAGCATGAGTCTCAATAAGACTTGGAATATGACGTATATCATGCTTGAACAACATCAGAAGGAAAACAATAATACGAATATCCTTGACTACTAAGAGTAGAGTCCTTTGAAATAATGTTCGTCTACATCTCATAACATTTTAGGAAATGCCAAGAGAAAGAAGAGTTAGCCTTAACATACCTCAAGTTGTCAAGCAACCCAAGAACGGGATTATCACAACTAGAGCGTCAATCCTACAACAAAGGATTACATATACAATTTAGATGGCGCTAGTATATCACGTATATCAAACGATAACTCAATTCTAAAGTGAAACGGATAGCATTTCCCCTTATTCTCCAACATCCATAACATGTTAAGCAACCAACAACAACAACAAGCTCATATAAGTCCCTTATACTCATATCAAACAATCCAATATACGCTTCGTATACCACACTTTATACACTTCTTCTTTATGTATCCATCTACCAGAACCATAACAACATGACAACAACATCAACTACAACTAAATTAAAAGGAAATCATTCCAATAACACAACAACAACATGATAAAAATTAGCCCACAACCCAACATAAGTCTTAGCACAATTTGAATCTTTTTTCCACAATTTCTACCTTCAATAAGTTGTTTAAAGACCAACTAAACTTTAAGATCGTGTAAATAAGATGAAAACATACCTCAAAGAATCAAAAACTCTTCAAGACAAAGGTTACTTCACCATGAAGTCTTCTCCAAATCAACCATAAGAATGGAAACTAGCACTCAATAAGCAATTCGGAAACTCTAGAAATTCCACTTTTGATCCATGGTTTCACTTTGATTAGCTTAGGTATGATGGAGAGGGTTTTTAGAGGTGTCTAAGGTCTATAGATGAGTAGAAATGAAATAAAATGAGCTTGGATTGATCTTATACAACTTAGAAACATCCCACCGCCTCAATTATACTGTCAGTTTGATGGACCGTCAAATGGAATACGGTCCGTCAAATGGACTACCCAAAAAGAGCTCACTGGAACCATTATACGGTGGAGGAGCCTCCATTTGAAGGGTCGTAGACTGTTTCACGGTCCGTCAAATGGCACCAAATGGAACTTTCCGACAAACTTGATCCGTTCGATTTGTTTAGCCTCTAAACCTTCCAATACCTATTAAACATGAACTTAAACCCTCATAAACTTAAGATGGACATGTCTAATCCTATATAACCTCGAAAATAGTTCCGCTCTCCAAGTCTGCAATGACTAACACTCGGTGAAACTCAACATGCACAAGTACGAGATGTGACATTCCTATACCTATGAATTCCATTAGACTGAAATGGTACATTGGAAGAATAGATATTATGTGATTTATTAGTATTCTAAATCTTAGTTGGTATTCAAAATATCGGATTCAAATAGACAGAGATGGTTGAATTAAAAAAAAAATTGTTTAAAGTTCATTTTTTCAGAGGGCAAGGCAATATGAATGTTCTATCATGTTCCATCAATACTCTATAGGAGTTATATGGCGTGGAAGTAGGCCAACATTTCTATTGGCAAATAGGGGGTTTCCAAGTACATGGCCAAGTTAGGATTAGGATGAATTGAATTATTTGGAATTATCTTGATGTTCATAGAATGAAATAGAATGTCATACTTACTACTCCCTTAGTTTTCTTATATCAAAGCAACAGAAGAATGCATCTTAATTAAATGTGACTTGAAATATAAATTTGACCAGCAGTGCAAATCACGGAGAAAAGATATTTTTAGTTTACTTAATTATATACTCCCTCCATTTCAATTTGTTTTTTCTTAGTTTGACTCGGTATAAAGTTTAAGAAAATAAAGAAGTCATTTGAATTCCGTAGTGTTAAATTAAAAATATGTATAATATATCAAAAAGTAATTTGAATCTTATGAACTTAAATATTCCCACGTAAAATGTTGGGTGTGAAGAGTCACTGGATATAAAAATTGGCATTCTTTTTAAAACAGACAAAAAAGAAAAGTAAAACAAATAAATTAAAACAACGAGGATAGTATTCAAAATTTACGAGCCTATTTTATTCAAATTCATATTATATTAAATTCATTAAAGAAATTAATTTTCCATCAAAATGATTTTATTTCTAAAATTTGATCTCTGATTGAAAAGGAAGAGAATTTCATATCTCACCATATATATGGGTGGGGATAAGGCATAAAACCCCCCACTAAACTATGACGAATCGCCAGTTACATGCTTAAACTATGTGAGGGTTCTATTACCCTGCTGAACTTAATTTTCTATATTATGTACATCCTTAAATCTAGGAGAAGGTCCTATTACCCACCTAAATTATGCAAAGGTCCTATTATTTTCTTGAACTTAGTTGTCAAGATTGCACTGATTTCTGTGCTTAACATGTTGGGTATATTAAGATGATGTTATTGTGCAGTTAAATGTAGTTTTGCAGTTATATTTTTTATATTTTTGAAGCTACATAACTCGTTTAGATATCTATAAAATCATTCTTGATAAATTGCACAGGTTTCTTCATTTATGAAGCCGTCATACTTGTAAAGTTTGTATTTGGCACAAGTTTCTATCATTTATTTGGTGTATAAAACTTGCAAGTTAGTGTTCTTGTTCATACCATTGGATCAAAACTAGACAAAAATTGCAGCAAAACTGCACCAAAACTTAGACCAGAAATCCACCAAAAACTGCATCATAACAGCAGCAAAAATTGGACCAAACCTCCACCAAAAACTGCACTTCGACAACAACAAATTCTGAACCAAAAATATTCAGGGGTGTAAATAATATGAAAAAATTAAGTTTAGCGGGTTAATAGGATCCTCAAATAGTTTAGGGGTATAAATAATACGAAAAAATTAAGTTTGGGAGGTAATAGATTTCTAGCATAATTTAGGTGTGTAACTGACAATTTCATCATAATTTAGGGGTGTTCTTATGCCTTTTCCCTTTTGGTGTATGGAGAGATAAGTGATAAACATGATGTGAGGGAAAACGGTGAGTCAATGGAATGGATAGAGCTGAGATGGCCAACTCGGTATTGTGACACTACGAGAAGTACATATTTGATTTTTGAGACACCTGAGTTCCCAGACTCATCATTCCCACCTTTCCTCGTCACCTTGGTTAGTCTTTTCCTTGTTTATAGACAAAGAGATTCATCCTACCAAAAAGACTTTTAAAACTTCTGTTCAATATAAGTGCAATATATTTTTATGACTATAAATTATTTTATTAAAAGTAAAATGAGAACTTTAAAGTTAAATTGTTATTAAATATAAAAATGTATCATTCTTTTTGCGATTGAATAAAAAGGAAAGATTGTCACACACTATAAAAAAAAAAAAAAAAGTAATTTGCGGAAGTTGAAAGTTACAATTTGTGAGGGTTTTGCCTCTTCAAGCAACTAGTGGAGACTAAAACCCAATTGCAACTTTCAACCTTTGCTGATTACTCATTTTTTTTATAGTGACATAAATTGCGACAGAGGGAGTAATTATTAAAGAAAAAAAATTGTTTGCTCAGATGGAAATGCCCCGCCCTAATAATGAAAGAAGCAACACAAAAGCATATTGTCACGTCCCGATTTCTGATTGAATTGTGACCAACACTCCGTGTCTTAATTTGATTAAGCAAACTGTTTTGGCTATTAAACTCTGTTCTTACATTATCCTACCCATGCCACAATGGAATGCTTTTAAAAAATATATACAAAGTATATGCTCAAAAGTCAAAACTTATCATCCGAATAAAAGTCAATTATATAGTTTCTAACATATGCCAAATTAAATATTTATCACTATAAGAAAGTATAGAAAATGCAACAAAAAATTTAATATTTAGCAACAACTTAGTTTTATTGTTGGCAAAGAACTTTTTTGTTGCCAACGAATAGAATTTTGTTGCCATTGTATTGATTATTGTTGCAAAAAGTACTTTTGGCAACCAAAAAAAAAAAAGTTGTTGCAATAACAGTCGTTGGAAAAAGTCTATGCAACAAAAAAAAATTATTGCCAAAAATACTTTTTGCAGCAATAATCAATCTATGGCAACAAAAATAATTTTGTTGCCAATTTTTTTTTCTTGTAATATATGTATAATATAATACCCTAACCCAACTAATATTATATATAAAGCCTCTACTAACAGTAGCGAGCTACTCAGGGCATGAGTTCCATGGCTAGTTTTCAAACACCATGAGAAATAAATAAATGAAATAAATAAATGACTGATACAAAGATAAAAGTGTTATAAAATATATGAGTATATGTATGGCCATTCTATATTGCAAATATATATGAGTATATGTATGTCCATCTTATATTACTTAGAGGGTAAGAAGTTTTTCTCCTATAAATAGGAGAGTATTTTATTCTATTATGTACATCATCAAAACATGGCAATAAAATCTCTCCTCAAGCTTCCTCTCTAATTCTCTTGTTAACTCTCAATGTATTATTTTATAACACATTATCAGCACAAGTCTCTAACCGTTTTCTACCATATGTGAAACCACAAAATCTTAGAAGTTCGAATAGGTTATCGGGCAATCTCTTAGGAGACCAGAGACTTTGGTCAAGTGTTCCATGTCGGACTATATGCAGGTATGCACAAATCTCACGTCCTGCAATGTTAAAGTCTAATATTGATATACCTTAAAATTGTTTGCAATATAAAAAGTGGCAGTTGATATAATAATCTAGGGAAAGAATACTTTATTATTTATGTTTATTGACTTTAACAAATTACATGGTTATTATTGTTTAACATACCTAGTAATATAATTATATATTAGACTACTGGGCAAACATGATATAGCTAGTAACAGGCGGTATAATTTTGCTCCCTGGTATTTTTGTTTTCAATCCATTGTTATAGAGGCTCTACTAGTATGTGTTTGCGAAGGAATTTGTTGATATCGTAATTAATTCTAGTAGTTCACAATAGGAGATTTTACTTATTAAGTTTATTAATCTCGGTGAGTTTGTCCGGCATGATCATAGTATCCAAATAATCATCTATTAAAGCTAATTGTTGTTCAATTTTGAAAAAGTGATTTTCTTACTTATAGTGCTCGTCTCACATGGCTACGTTGAGTATTATGTATTAATATTATTTCTTGAAAGGTAAAAATAGTTGATGATTTCATTGAGAAAATTTGAATTGGTAATTCTCTAATGCTCATATTCAAGGTATAAATTATTATTTCTGCTATATTTGGAACTCTAGGGGTTTTATGTGTATTTGAGACTACATTTGTTAAAAGGAAAAGGCATATGATTAACCTTTAGTTTGCACTTTCACAAACTTATTTCACTATTGAGCGGGAATATGCTTTTATCCTTTCCCTTTGCTAATTTGATTTGTAGGAATCATATGGTGTGATCTTGTTTTCGTTGATCATTAATTTGGTATTATATGCATGCTTAGGGAAGTAAGTTGTTAGCAGTTTATTGGCGGATATAATTGGTTAACTAGAGATCTTAAAGTTGTTAGCAACTTCATTCGGAAATACCTAACATGCCTTGATATTAACTAACTTACTACAAAGGATGTATTAAACTTACTAAGCTATATCAATGTTATATGTCAATTGGTGGCATGAATGCTTAGTTTGAGAGTATTCCATATGTTCTGTAGCTAAATAATATTGCTATCACCATTCTTTTTGTTACATAATTGGAGTGGTGTTGAATCCCATCCACAATTAAGCTAATTTTATTGATCTTTGAGACCTTCTTTTATCACTGTTACATTAGCTTCTTCATTTCCTCTGTTAAAGGAATTTTACATTTTTACTAACTTTAAGTTATCATTAAAAAGGCATAAGCGCATTATATTTCACTTTGTATTGCATCATATGATAGTGACTATGGATCAAGTATGAATTCTAGTGCACTTTGGCCCATATGCCATTGGTTGAGGGTAAGATAATGGATTTAAGTATCATCGCATCAAGAGTGTAAGATATCGGGTTGGTATCCTGGTGCCCCATGATGGTAATGTGCAATTGATTCACTAATGTATCCTGCTATTACTATCCATGATATAATGCTTTTATTGATATGTAGGCAAGATATAACCTCACTTTTACTCGTGGAGACATCAGAATGAATCAAATAATTATATGAATTTATTGATTCTAACTAATATTAGCAAGATTTGTTGGTTATGAAATGCAGGGCATTTATATGATCTCTATAAAGTTCGATCTCAAACAAATTACACGTGAGCATGTGAGAATACTTCCATAATATGGAGTTCTATATGACAGTCAATTATTGATACTTATTCAAGTTTCTCAAGATAACAACTTGTAAAGCAAGTCAGGAATGTATGTGGCTAAGATCAATACCTCAACAAATTTAACAATCATGTGATATTTATTTCGAGATGAAGATTCCAATAATATTATACGAAGCTTGCATAACGCAGAAGGATATATCAAAGGAGACAGAATAAAGCATTTCGTTAGCTTTCTTTTCAGACACGATCTTCAATAGAAGGTGAAATAGACATTCAATAAATTCGCTTGATTGAGTGTTTTCTTGTATTATGTACATCATTAAAACATGACAATAAAATCTCTCCTCAAGCTTCCTCCCTAATTCTCTTGTTTCACGTCAATGTATTATTTTATAAAAAAAAAAAAAAAAAAGGAAGGACTCTATGGAATCAAGGCAGAGGTCACCAATAGCTGTCAGAGTGAGGGAATGTCCTAGTTTGTAACTTGCTCCTTTGTAAATACTATACCTACATTGAATTAGGCCAATGAGGTCCCCAGAAAAGAATGTTAGCACCAAACTGATACTCAGCGAGTCTCAATAATTCCTCACTAAAGTTGGAACGACGCTTAAAGAAAATATATAATGCATAATAATATTTTAAAAGCAAGATAAAACGTGAAAATCTTTACTATCAAGTTCTTAGATAAAAACAGTTTTGAAATATAAGTTATGCTCAATTTTTATTTTTCTTTCTGGGGAGTATCATTTGACTCCAACTAATTCTAATTCAGATTATTTCACTATATGATCAGTATTAAGGACGATACCAGCCCGATCATCCGGACCCCATTTCTGTGGGGTCACGCAGTTCAAGGAGCTAACATGCTTCCGTTCTATGCGTTATCAGGAAATTATATCTTAGTGTGTGAACCAACGATACACTACTCTTTTACTCTAACACGAGTAATTTCTATCACGGCTGAAAATTCCAGCTATATCATGATGACACTTAACCCTACTTGGCAGGCAAACCAATTTAAAAGTTCCACAAAGTTCATGTCATTAAAGAGGAAAAGAAATTGAACAATTAATATAAATGAATCTTCTATCAAAATATACAATGCAGAATAATCTCTACAACCCTAAGAATTGATTTCACAAATCATGAGCTAATAAGAATGGAATATACAATTCGAATACGAAGGTACAATTCTTATTAAGAAGATAATAATTAAAAAATATAGACTTTGGCTACCTAGGACGAGATGGCAAATGCTCTACTCTGGATCGCTAGTCTAATCTCCGATATTCTCTCACAAATTCGCGACAAAGCCGACTCAAACTACATATAAAAGGTGCAACAAGTGCAGCATGAGTACGAATGCAACATATACACAACAAGTATCATTGATGGACCCCAAAAAGGTAGTGACCAGAGTTAGAGCCTGTTTGGATGAGCTTAAAAAAAGCAGCTTATAAGCTGAAAATAGCTTATAAGTAAAAAAAAAAAAAAATTGGCTTATAAGCTGTTTTCAGCTTATAAGCTGCTTTAGATAAGTTAAGCCAAACGGGCCCAATTATTTTTTTGAGCTTATTTTAAGCTGGCCAACCAAACACTCAAAAAAAAGCTGAAAACAGCTTATAAGCTGTTTTCAGCAACTTATAAGCCAATCCAAACGGGCTCTTAGTCATTGAAATACGCAAAAAAAAAAAAAATATATATATATATATATATATATAGTAACTCTCATTATGTACGACGGTACTATATTTTGCCATTTCAAACATAAAACCATTGAATGTATTAAGTGTTACACCTTGGAAATTTCCCCGTGAACGTACCACGAATAGACTAACGGAGAATACGGGTATATGATGTTTTAAGGAGAAGGGAACGACGTTTGACGACCTTAAGTAAGATTTCAAAGGCAATGGGAACAAGAGATAGGTTATGCTCCACGATGACTAATTATAGGTCTTAAAGGCTTGAAAGTCACAGATTTGCATTTTGGCCCAATTGACCGTAAAGTGAAATACGGACCGTAAAGTGGTATACGGCCCGTAAACCACCATGTCATATTTCAACTCGCAAAACTTCAACTTTCTGTCAAATGGTTAAATACGACTTGGAATACGGACCGTAAATTGAAATACGGCCCGTAAACCGTGACCGTAAATCACCATGATCCTCAACATACCTTTCCGGTTTTGATGTGCTTAAATACGACCGCGAAATATGGCCCGTAAACTGGAATACGGACCGTAAACTGGGTTTACGACCACTGTGCACTTCAGCCACTATTCATTCCGGATTAGATTTTAAATCATTAAAAGGAGACCCAAGCTCATTCAATTCATTTCATCTCCACGATATTTCTCTCTAGAAACCTCTAGAATGCTCTCTACTCTTCATCACAAGAAAACCAAAGGAAATCCACGATCAATAACGCCAAATCCATGAAATAAAGTGTATGAAGCCTAACTAAAGTTCATCTCTCTCAAGAAAACCCAAAGGAAGTGAAGTAGGGTTTTGGTGCTAGAGGAGAAATTCCACTCAAGGCTTGTTCAACCATCATCTAAGGTAAGTTTCATGACTAAACCATGTTGCTTAAGGTATTGGAAGGTTAAGATACTTGAATTGTAGAAAGACATAGGAAATGGGTCATTAATGAGTGAATAGTATCATGTTTGGATGGTAGTTGGATTGAATCATAAATGTTGGGGTGTTGTGATTGTGAATACGTTATAAATGATATTTAGGCCATGGAATAAGTGTGATACATGAGAAAACGCGATAGTAAGCTATAACCATAAATGTGGAGAAATTGAAGAGAAATGGTGGATTGTGGTCAATGTATATGAATGATGATTGTTGATTGCAATATTGTGAATGTTGTTGTGAGCGTTTGGGAGTTGATATAGAACATGGGAAAAGTAGTGTAAACAAAGGAGGTTCTGCCTAATTTTCCCTAGCTTTAGAAAGCCCATTCTTATAATTGCTTAGCTAATGACGATATAAATTCTCTTGAAGGTAAAACGTGTGCATTAAGGGAGAACACGCAAGCGATAGCTTGGTTAAACGTCAAAGGTATGTGAGGCTTATCCCTTCCTTCAAAGGCATGAATCTTTCAGGCTTTCCATGATCCTCCTATATGATAGGACTTATGGGTCCTTAAACACACTAAATTCCATACGAACATGATAATGATGATAATGAGTTAAAGTATAGATGCTCGATAGTTCATGATATGATGATCTCATAACGCTAATGATGTCATTGTTGTTAATACTCACCTTATGCACTATTTCCTTCAAGGTGAGGCAAAGTACTCATAAATGTTCATAATGTAATCGGGGGTTTACGACCTTACGTCACCCCGACATAGCTATGGTTGTCTTCAAAGTCCAATGTATGCTCCTAATGCTAAATGTGAAATGATGTAAAGTTATGGTATGTTTATAAGATGATCAATAATGCTAGCTTATAATATGCCTATGTTATGTATGAATATGCCAAGCTATGATAATATTGTGATACGTTCATGAAATGTGCAATAGTGATGGGTAATGATTGATTATGTGATGATGAAATTCCACCGCGCCAGAATGGCCGGGCATGTCACCGCTAAGGCGGGCTGCATATGATTCCACTGTGCCTAGATGGCCGGGCATGTCACCGCTAAGGCGGGCTGCGATGTTACACTGAGCCTATAGGGCCGGGCATGATCACCACTAGTGGGGCGACATATGATGGTTACCCGGACGCGGGATAACGATGAGATATGTGATGTGAGGATATATGTACCATGATTATGTAAAATATGATATATGTACAAATGTATTTGCTTATGACACTTTTGCAAGTTTTATCTTTCTCTCATGGCTCACGATTCTCCTATTATATTTATTTCATTCTTGTCTTACATACTCAGTACAATATTCGTACCGACGTCCGTTTTCTTTGGACGCTGTGTTCATGCCCACAGGTAGACAAGGAGGAGAACTTGACCCAGATTCGTAGTAGCTGTTAGTCGATTGAAAGCACTCCCTTGTTCTGGAGGTGCTCGACTATTCTTTTGTGTATATTTGTATATATTGGTCTCGACGGGGTCCAGTCCCGTCTATGCGTTTTGTACTTCAGTAGAGGCTCGTAGATACACAGTGTGGGTTATGTGGTCTGGCAAGGTCACTATGGCATAATTGTATATATATATATATATATATATATATATATATATATATATATATATATATATATATATATATATATATATATATATATATTATTTTATTTTGATAACCTGAAGGGCTTATGCATACGAAACTATTTATGTTTACAAATGAAACATGATTTTCTTATGATTGAATATAAAATCGACAAAAGAGTAGTTAATGAGCATGATGAGTAGCAGAACGAGCGGTGCTCGGTGGTTAGCCCCGGGTACCCGACGCGGCCCCTAGCTGGGTCGTGACATTAGGTATCCTAAAGGAAGAAATAACATGATTCCTTCAAATGGGTTGGTATTTAATTCTTGCTCTTAAAATGGGATGGGCTTTAATTTTTTACCCTAGAAATCGAATTTATGTCTAGGGGACATAATTTCTTTTAGAGCGTGGGTTATGACTTATAAAATATTATAATGCGAAAATATAAGCTTATACGCGGCAAAAAATAAAAAAAAAATTATGAGGGACAAAAGTAAAGACCAACAAAATAGGGGCATAAGTGTCAATGTTCCATCCTAAAGGGCTTGTCGGCCCACGTGTGCTTATTGGTTGTTTAGAGCAAAGCAAATAACCACACGAATAAAGTCACACAAATACAAGTTTTTGAAAAGTTATTTAAAAACATTACAATTAATTTTAAAAAAATTACGCAGATACAATTTACTTCGATTTATTTACATAGTTTACAATTTTTAAAATTCAAAGTATCTTTGTAACACATTTTTAGGAGTTACTACCATTAATATCATATATTTTTCACTTTCTCTTTCTTTCAAATATGGAGAGGACATGAGAGAGAATTAATGTAACTTTCCGAATAAAACAAATTTAGATGAATACTATTTTTAATAGATCTTTAAATTTGACATCTATCATTTTGAAAAGATTCTTTTTCGTTTCCTTCTCTTTATTTTTATTCTTTTAGCTTTCACTTGATGCAATTATTTTTTATGACTAAAAGAAATTATTTGAACATAATAATATTAAGAAAAGTACATGAACATACAGTAATTATTATTCGCGCTTCAGCATAAAAACTATTCTTATAACTTTTTTATTGTACATATGTGTGTGTATTTTATTTCATTAAAATAGTTGATATGCTAATGTTAAATGTTGTATATAGTATGCTTAATATTATATAATGTATACAATAGAACAATAATTAATGTTATGCCAATGGTATATGCTATATAATATGCTCAATATTACATACTGTATACATTAGCACAATATACTTTATATTATTACCGCATATAATATTACAATATACTTGATATATTATTTTTGATGATATAAAAGGTACAAGAATAATTTTCACGTTGAAGTGTGAATAATCGTTACAAATTAATATGAATATTCATGCACTTTCTTAATAGTAACACATTCAAATAATTCCAACAATTTCTTTTAGTCACAAAAATATAATTGCATCTAAGTGAAAAGTAAAAGAATAAAAATCAAAAGGAGGGGGGGAAATAATTCAAAACGAGCTAACAGCTCTATGCATCTAACTTTTTTTTTTTGCGGGGGGGGGGGGGGGGGGGGGGGGGGGGGTTGGGGAAACTATTTTTTAAGTAGGGTTTATACTAGATATTCATTTGCAAATATTCCCTATATGTCTACAATTTTTTGTTTGAAAGAATCTATTTATAATAAATGTCATTTCTAAATTAGAAAATATATATTAATAAAAACTTGAGTTTGCTTTCCTACACAGTGTGGCCCCACGACAGCCTAAGAGAGAGGGATATATTTTGGGAAGGAGTAATTATATTTAATATGCTTTCATTTATTAACTCAAGATTTTAGGAATAGTCATAATTGAGGGAGAATTGATAGCTTTTAAAGTATACCATATAAGTTGTACAATATGTAATATTAAAAGTGGTTGTAGTTTGTATAATTTATTTTTAGAAAAGTTGTACTTATGAAAGTTCCCCATAATTAATTCTATGCGCATAGACAATTTGAATAATTAATACTCCCTCTGTTCACTTTTATTTGTGCAGTATTCTAAAAACATATTTTCACTTTTACTTGTCACTTTTAGCAGATCAAGAAAAAATAATTTTTTCTTGTTTTACCCTTAACATTAATTACTTATTTTCAAATCATTTTACAAGTCCAATGAGACTATACACCAATTAATATGAGTATTATAGTAAAATATATACTTCATTTATTAATTCGTAAGGGGCGTGCAAAGTCAAAAGTGGACAAATAAAAGTGAACAGATGGAGTACATGTATGGACAACGTATGTACTAACTTTGGGCCGTGTGAGCATTTGTATGGTTTTCCCTAGGCTTAGGTCATCTGCGGCCACCTAAACTTGTCCACAGATTCCAGTTAGACACCTCAACTCAGTTTTGTACCTATTGAACACCTAAATCACTCCGGATTTAAACCATTTAGGCACGTTTTGATAATCAATAAAAAATATAAAGTGTGTGAGATACACTTGCGTGACATAGTGACTAATGAAAAGATGACATGTGTCATTTGGGTCTAGAATAATAATTAAAAATGAATTATGGGGAAAAAGAAAAGAAGAACTATTTTTCAGCAAAAAAAAAAAGATTTCATTTTACCCCACCTTCCTCCTTTCCTTTGCTTTTCCCTGAACTCTCTCGCCGGTGGCCGACGTTGTCCCCTTAAAAATGCCGCCTTCTTTCTCTTTTTCTTGTTGCTATTAGATTTGCTTCTTTCTTTTTCTTTTCTATAAGTGTATTTTTTGAAATTTTTAATTATGAATCTTCTTTTCAATAAATAATCCACCACCAATCACCCATGGTTCTTCCCCTCTGCCGCTGCTGACCCTCCAAACCCCTCCGTTTTTTGTCTTTTTTATTTTATTTTTAAATCTGATTATTTTGTGGTCAAAGTTCATTTTTTTGTAGCAGAAGAGAGGGATGGAGATAGAAAAAAAAAATCATGGCATTTCCATTTTATCCGGGGAACAAAGTAACAATGGCGGCAATTGTCGAATTCAAAGAAAAAGAAGGAGGGCATGGTGGTGATGGTGATTTTCAGATATTAAAAAAGATGGTTATTACAGCGGTTGTGGCATCAATGACGATGGCGGCAGCGGCAGGAGGTCGGTGGTGTATGACGGAGAAAATAATTTTATGAAGAAGATGAGATTTTTTAGGAAAATCAACTAAAATTAGACCTTCCACGCGCCTATGGTAAGTGTATGACACACATTTTGCCATGTCACCAAAAAGTGTCTAAATGATTTAAATTCGAAGTGATTTAATGTTCAATAGGTACAAGACTGAGTTGAGGTGTCTAAACGGAATCTGTGAACAAGTTTAGGTGGCCATACATAACTTAACCCTTTTCCCTATATTTTCTGTTTTTATCCTCGAACTTATGGGAAAATAACTAGATTTAGTGAATTGTTATTTGACAATACATTACCTCAAAAAAATTATCCATTTTTATGGATCCTTCCTAAACAAAATTAGACATAGAATTTAATTATTAATATCCTTTATGTCCCGAACAGACTATTAGATGGTAAAATTGGATTGCTTAAGTTCTTTGTTCATTATTTTCCTCTTTAGAGAAAAGTTATAAATAGGGCCCCCTATTTTTTTCCCCGGGAAGAAATAATGAATGCCACCAAGTCATAGTAAAACATTTTGCAACATACTGTTATGATAAAACATTTAGCAAAGTAATTCAATAAAAATTCGCCAATAAGTCTAGTCGCAAAATGTAGCGACAAACAGTGAAATTCATTGTTAAACTATTATTTATGATGATATTATCCACTAACTGAATAGCGCTTTAAATCCATTTTACCAACACTTTTATTATTAGCTTATATAAGCAATTTAATTTCTCTGTCACTAGATCTACCTGATGACCCCTTAAATTGTTCAATTTCTTTCATTTACTTACCTTATGTATTGAGCCTTCAAAATTGCTAGATATGTGACTATTAAACACATACCGGTGACATGACACTTATTGCGAGTTTTACAAGTGCGTGTGTGAAATAGTTCAAGGTTGCACAACACACCAAAAATATTTTTAACTATATTTATTACGACTATTAATAAGTGAAGGTTCCTTGGACGATAAAGGGTAAAACAGTCATTTAACTCAAAATTTCATTCTGATGACTTCATTTGGCTTTTCAATGATACGTGTTTCTAACTTGATTATTTGTGGGACGGCTCGTTTAACCCTCCCAAACCACCGTACACGTGTGCAATTTACTTGGTAATTTAAGTGGTATGACACCTTTCCAAACCATTGTACACGTGTGCAATATTGTTGTCAGACTACTTAATTTGGTCTTTCTTTTTTGTAGAACTTATCATTTGCCTTTCTCCAATTTTTTCCTGATTCTGCTTGCTCTCTCTCTTCCTGGTGAGTTCTTCTGCCTACTTGGCTCTTGGTTTTTAATTTTTTGGGTTCCCTAATCCTTTTTTTTTTCTTATGTGCTTGTTATCCGATTATGGTCTTTTTTCCCAATTTCTCTTACGACTAATTCAGTTTTCTCGCTATTCAAAATGGGTGAATACCAAGAAAATGGTTTTCCATTCGACAAAGATAGTAAAATGGAGGTTATCTTTTGTGTTGACTCTAATTTTTGTTTTCTCTTCCCGCTCATTTATTTATTTATTTTATTGGTTTTATTTCTGACTTTCTGCTTGCTTCAGAAAAGGCAAAATTCTAAATATTTCCTTCTCTTGTGTTTTGTTAGGCCATACTTGTGTTTCAATGTGAGTATAATTTTTGGGGTTAGTGTTTTCTGATTTTGACAGAGTTATTCTTTCTGCCGAGAATTTGTCAACTTCTGTTCCAAGTTTTCGGGTCTGTGCTTTGTTTTGTCACTGAGTTACATATTTCTATTAATGGTTGTGCAATTTCCATTTTACAGGCTTTTGAAATTGAAATTTGCTCTACGTGTTGAAAGCAGTCAATACCCCGGCTATAGGAGGTAATTTCCGCTGCCCTAATACTATGTTTCCAGCTATATCCATATTTTATTACTATTTTTTATTTTTAATTGTATGGGTGTGTGTGCTGTAGCAATATATTAAATTTTAACTATGATAAAAAAAATTGTTTAACCAATGAGAATACAATTTCCTATTCGACTATGTTTTGCTATGACTATAAATAAAGCTCAAGGCCAGACATTAGATTCCGTAGGAATTTATTTACGTGAACCTGTCTTTTCACACGGTCAATTTTATCTTGCTTTATCAAGAGCAAAAAGTTCAGGCTATGTAAAAATGTTAATCCGCCCTGCAACAGCAGACGACCCTGATGACCATTCTACCTACAATATAGTGTATAATGAAATTATCCACAAAGCATTCTCTTAGGACTTTCGAAGAGCTGAGCTACTAACTACTGATACAACATATGTAAGTTATTAGTTGCATTTATATTTTTCATCAGCGTTGCTCCCTTCATCATGCTCTTTCATTGTTTACCCCACTTAAATTATTTTTCAGGGTATAAAAAATATATGCAAACCAGCGGAAGGTTCTCACCGAAAGATAAAATATTTGAACATAATCTTTCAAGATGAACAGGTACTTCCTTCTTTTGGCAAAATCAATTGTTTGTGTCTTAAGTATACATAACATTTCTAAATCAATTGCTTACATTGCCTGTGTATGTCTCTTCCGCTATTCCCTTATGAATCGCTCACAGAAAGACCAGATAAAAGCTATTGTTTACGGTGATTAAATCCCCTGTTATAAAGACTTGTTCAAACTGTTCCATACCTATTTGATAATGGGTGCGCGCATACAAGTACCACATTTGAGATGTGAAAGACCTTTGCATACGTTTGAGTGGGTTATCGACAAAAAAACCATAGTTGAGCCAATTGAAAAAGATAGCCCAGATGAGGATGAGTTGCCACCACCCACAAAGCTGAATCTTACGTCATTGTGAGACATCAATAATCAGGCCTCCCAATCTACCAAAGAACAGCTTAAGGACACAGAATTTAGTATGATTATTTTACTTCTTTTATCACTAAATATGCACTTTAACACAGGCTGTTAAACTATCTTTTCACACATTCGTTTATTGAATACAAATTGTTTGCCAATAGATGTACTCACAATTGTTGTCCGTTGCTTCCCACCAAGGTTTGTTGCAAAGGTGCAGAAAAGATTGCAAGAACTCATTCCATCGATACCGAGTAAGTGCATTTGCAAACTTTTCAGAATCCTTATTGTCTTACAATTAAAAATATACAACATATTTACCATTTTAAAGTAACAGCAAACAAACTTTCACCTTCACACTCTAGGAAGAGGCTATTATTGAGGACGAAGGCAGGAAACTCCTTAGCCAATTCCAAGAACGTCCTATCATCTTTTGCCAGGAGTATTGGGGTATCCAAGTACAATAGTAAGCTAAAAGAGGAACATAAGTTTGTATCTCATAAATAAAATATTATTGCAATTAATATAGATACATTACTTTGTACTTTGTTAAATAAAAGATCATGTAATTAATGTAGGTATATCGTTGACAACAAGATTTAACACAACAATACAAATTGATCCACCTTATTCCCAATGCCCACAACTGCACACATGGTATTACATTACTCCAGCCTATATTGTCCTTCATTCTTCCTAATTATTATTATCCTAAAGTTTTTAAATTTTTCCCCCGAATAGGGTCACGGAAAATAGAGAAATGCTTGCTTCTTTCAGTATGAGGAGCACATCTGAATCTGGATCTCTTATCAGTGTTTAGATGAACAAATTGTGCCAATTGCAAATGTTCAATGACAACAGGACGTTAGTATAATTTCTATTCAGATAATTCATAATTTCTGGCTGTACTTATCCTTATAATGATTAGTCTCATTTTCTTTTAACGCAGGGGCATTCCTTCTCCATTGAGGCAAAAGTATCGCTTCCAAATAAACTCAAAAGTTGCTATGTTTTACTATGTCCCAACTGCAAGCAAGAAGTGAAGTTTAATAAAAAGAAAGTTTCAGCGTACGACTTGTAAGCAACAAAATATGTTGATTCCCAGGTACTTTTACCTCTAAGTTTACACATATGTCCATACCACTTACTTCATCCAAAAAAAGCTTACACATATGTCCAAACACAATGTTTACTACAATCTTTCTGTTCCTATAAAAAAAATTGTCTTTTGAACATATACGCTTGCAGATGCCGATTTGATGTGAATCTCCAAGATGCCTCCGGCTCAACAATTGGGATAATTATGGACAAAGAAGCAGAAAAATTATTATCCCTTACCACAGAAGAGATTTACAACCTTGCTTCAACTGAGTTATGCTGAATAATTTACACATGCTCACTTTGCAATTGAACAAACAAAAAGCTAAAATAAATTTCTCCCCAGGATGAGTTGCTACCAATGCAGAATATTCAAAGCAGTCGGAATCAGAACTTTTATATAATTCAAGTGAAAAAATCATTCTCCCGCACTTCTCAAGCAACATTTGGGAAATTGTACATTTTGTCCTGCACTGAAAAAGGAAACATGGTACATTCTCTCCCTGAACCACCAAAAACTGACATTGAAGAAGGCGGCAAAAGGAAAAAGAAACATTTGATTTCCTTTGATGAAGAAACAAAAGTACCAAACGAGCGACGTCACTCGCTCAAGCTGAAACAAAAACTGGAGCCAACAACTCCAGTTAAAATGAAATAAAGGTCATTAAAAAGTTCTCTTTCTCATTCTTTATAATCTTCAAATATATTGTACCTTGTTTCATTCTTTCTGGTAAATACATTTGCAGGGTAACCAACTTTCTTTTGCAATCACTTTTGGCTTTTGCGGAACAGTTCTTTTGCAGGGAAATCAATTCCATTTTGCAGCTTGCTTTTGACTTTTTGTGTTACAACTAGATATTCCGACGACATTTACATCCATCAAACAAAGGTAATAAATATTACATTTGTTCAACTAATCTTAATTTGTTTTGCGCAGTTTACTGCTTTCTTATTTCTGGGTTTCTGTTCCTTTGAATCTATTTATTTATTTATTGTATACTTATTAAGGCAAACGGAAAAAGCTTATACCATGCTGCAAGTGTTGTTTCTTTCCTTTGCTAGACTTCTTTGCTTGCAACAATTTTTGTACATGACAAAAGTGCAAATTGATTTTAACTCATTCAACCTATCTGGTTTCATTTTCCTTATTGCTTGCCAGTAGATTGGTGCCTATCTTCTAAAAAAGGTATGATAATAGAAGACGAAGAACTTTATTCATACTATAGTCTCCATGATGCAAAGAAACTTTCCACACTTCTCTTCTTAGAAACTTCCTATTATTGAATTTTAAGTATTAAGTATTTATGAAGAATGAAGTAGACTCCAGCAAGAGCAAAAAGAATATAGCAAAAATTGTACCTTCCCGTATCTATTCTATTTGTTATGATCAAAGCCAAGAGATCCAGCCTTAATCCAGTTAACAGATAAGTTTCTGTTTTAAGATAAACATAGACGACTCATTTTTGCTATGCTCTTCCTATTTTACCAAACTTCGTCTATTATGCAAAGTTTTTCTAATCATTCTTTAGAACTATATTACAGTACATCTTTGCAGACTGTAAATCTGAAAGGGAAATTAAGGCTTTTGATACTAGGATCACAAAACAAGGACTAAAAAGGAAAGAAAAAGGTGAGGTAAAATCTGAAACTTAGATGGAAGAAAGTGTCATCGGCCTTGAACTACTATTTGAGTGTCTAAAGGTTCCTTGAAGTGGATGTAGACATGAGAAACTTCTGGTAGTCAAGAAGTGCTTTCAACTATTAGAGTACGTACGCTTTAGCGGTCACTGATACTTTTTCGAGCTTTAACTTTGCTGTTTATCGATTTGGTTGAAAGATACAGACTTGATCAATAATTGCTAAATTCAAGTTTTAAATGAACATGACTTCTCTATTATTAATCATATTGAATTATTTCTAAGAAATTTTATTTATTGCAAACTATTAATCACTTGACGATCGGTGGAAGACAAGATGCGGGAAATGCGACTGAGATGGTTTGGACATGTGAAGAGGAGAGACATAGATGCCCCAGTGCGGAGGTGTGAGAGGTTAGCCATGGATGGTTTCAGAAGAGGTAGGGGTAGGCCAAAGAAATATTGGGGAGAGGTGATTAGACAGGACATGACGCAGTTACAGCTTACCGAGGACATGACAGGTGTGGAGGACCCACATTAGGGTAGAAGGCTAGTATATAAGTCTCGTTATCTTTCCTTATTAGTAGGCGCATTAGCGCATTATAATTTCTTGTGCTTTGATTTATGTTATTATTTGCTACTTTCTGTACTTTGATTACTCTATTTTATCTGTGCCGCTTTCGTGATTTGCATTTCCATATCGCTTTGAATTCCTTGATTATTCTGTTTTACTGTGTCGCTTGCATTATTTCATTGCAATATCGTTTTAAATCTTTTAACCTTATCTGACCCCCTTTTTATGCTTCTATTGAGCCGAGGGTCTCTCGGAAACAGCCATCCTACCTTGGTAGGAGTAAGGTCTGCGTACATTATACCCTCCCCAGACCCCAAGATGTGGGATTTCACTGGGCTGTTGTTGATGTTGTTGTATTAATCACTTGACGACTTCGTTAAATATTAGTCCAGGACAAAAAACTTCATGAGACTGATACTGCATTTGGCCAGCTTAGGTATTACTGCACTGTCAGACAAGGAAGATTCATATTTCATGCATAAATTTATATATCTTCTCCATCATTTCTTAATATCGTGGTATGAAGTGTCCTACATGAGCTGCACATTTTAATGACAGGAGAATGCCATTTTTGTTTCAGGTTCTTTATATGCGTACCACAGCCGACATGCTTTGAGGAAGAATGCAGGGAAATAGACAAGAAAAATCTACAAAGGTAATTAACAAGCAAAAATATTCTCGACTTCATTTGCTTCTCTTCGATGGAAGTTTGATTTTCTCAGAATGTATCTAAATTTTTGGCCTAATACTTCTGATGATAATTGATTATGATTGATTCAATCTCTGATAGAAAAGATAAACCTTGGTCATTAATAATTTCAGAATTGTTGCACGTATCCTCGACTTTCTATGTTTAAATCTACCAAAATGGACATCATGTACTTCTCCAGGATAACTATTATCTCAGAAAATTCAGGCCATCTAAATTTTTGGCTTCACAAAATGAATGTATTAGTTGTTACTTGTAACTTCGTATGCTTGGTCTTCCTTTTTCAAGTAATACCTAGATGCATCACGTGCTGCCAACAATAGCTGCTACAGTCCAATTAGATTTACAATGTAGTACTATAACTTTGTTCCACTATTGAATGTACATAATGTGAGGCATATTACGTTAATTTTATTTGATGGTACTGCTTCCTTTCTTTTAACTCCTACTAAACAGTTAAAACAAATAGGGAATTATCTTCCCGAAGTCAGATCTCTTTTGCATAATATGTTACCAAAATGCCCGTGCCTTGCACGTTGCTTTGCTTCTTCTAAAAATGGAAATGATTAGAAATGACTTTTCTTGAGAATTTGATACTAGGATCACAAGACAAGGACTAAAAAGGAAAGAAAAAGATGAGGTAAAATCTGAAACTTAGATGGAAGAAAGTGTCATCGCCTTGAACTACTATTTGAGTGTCTTAAGGTTCCTTAAAGTACTAAACAATTAAAACAAATAGGGAATTATCTTCCCGAAGTCAGATCTCTTTTGCATAATATGTTACAAAAATGCTCGTGCCTTGCACGTTGTTTTGCTTCTTCTAAAAATGGAAATGATTAGAAATGGCTTTTCTTGAGAATTTGCAGGGCGCGCTTCTGCGGGAAATTAAGGCTTCTGATACTAGGATCACAAGACAAGGACTAAAAGGAAAGAAAAAGATGAGGTAAAATCTAAAACTTAGATGGAAGAAAGTGTCATCGGCCTTGAGCTACTATTTGAGTGTCTAAAGGTTCCTTGAAGTGGATGTAGACATGAGAAACTTCTGGTAGTCAAGAAGTGCTTTCAACTATTAGAGTTCCTATGCTTTAGCGGTCACTGATACTTTTTTGAGCTTTAACTTTGCTGTTTATCGATTTGGTTGAAAGATACAGACTTGATCAATAATTGCTAAATTCAAGTTTTAAATGAACATGACTTCTCTATTATTAATCATATTGAATTATTTCTAAGAAATTTTATTTATTGCAAACTATTAATCACTTGACGACTTCGTTAAATATTAGTCCAGGACAAAAAACTTCATGAGACTGATACTGCAGTTGGCCAGCTTAGGTATTACTGCACTGTCAGACAAGGAAGGTTCATATTTCATGCATAAATTTATATATCTTCTCCATCATTTCTTAATATCGTGGTATGAAGTGTCCTACTTGAGCTGCACATTTTAATGACAGGAGAATGCCATTTTTGTTTCAGGTTCTTTATATGCGTACCGCAGCCGACATGCTTTGAGGAAGAATGCCGGAAAATAGACAAGAAAAATCTACAAAGGTAATTAACAAGCAAAAATATTCTCGATTTCATTTGCTTCTCTTCGATGGAAGTTTGATTTTCTCAGAATGTATCTAAATTTTTGGCCTAATACTTCTGATGATAATTGATTATGATTGATTCAATCTCTGATAGAAAAGATAAACCTTGGTCATTAATAATTTCAGAATTGTTGCACGTATCCTCGACTTTCTATGTTTAAATCTACCAAAATGGACATCATGTACTTCTCCAGGATAACTATTACCTCAGAAAATTCAGACCATCTAAATTTTTGGCTTCACAAAATGAATTTATTAGTTGTGACTTGTAACTTCGCATGCTTGGTCCTCCTTTTTCAAGTAATACCTAGATGAATCACGTGCTGCCAACAATAGCTGCTACAGTCCAGTTACATTTACAATGTAGTACTATAACTTTGTTCCACTATTGAATGTACATAATATGAGGCATATTACGTTAATTTTATTTGATGGTACTGCTTCCTTTCTTTTAACACCTACTAAACAATTAAAACAAATAGGGAATTATCTTCTCGAAGTCAGATCTCTTTTGCATAATATGTATGTTGCTTTGCTGCTTCTGTTTCTTGAGAATTTACAGGGAGCTTCCGTTTGTTCGATAATATTGTGCTTACCTCTGTTTTGCTTTCTTTTCTTACTGCTGTACATTGTATTACGTTTAGCTCTTTGCTTTGCAAGGGTTGGTGTTTTACCATCACTTTCCTCTAATCTCTACATTTCTCTTTTCATTCTTCTGGTCTTTGACATGTAAAACATTCCAACTTAATGTGTTAAGTTCCAGTTTCCTATCATGATTTAGACTTATGTAATACTTTGCAGGTTTATCGGGATACTGTGCAACCAATTATTCCTATTATCTTTCAGGTTTGTCTGTATTTGTTTACATGTTTGTTTCAACTTTTTAATTTGGGCACTCATTTATTTTTCTAATAGTTAATATAATGTGCTCAATTATCTCCCCTCCTTTAGATAATTGCTACTCAATTAACTTGGTTTTGGTTTCATTCTTGACCTTTTAATTTGGACAACTCTTATGATTTGTTAATAGAATCCTCATTCTGCTGCATGATTTTGAACTTTTATTCCAACTCTCTCAAAGATTGATGGTATACCTTAAACATTGCATTACAATTTGATTGTATTAGTTGTAACCTGAAGCAATTCTTATCTAACTTTGTATGATTTCTCTCTTTTCCAGTTCATACCCAGATGCAATTTCCACAGCCGACAACAACTGGTTGAATCCAGATTGCACCCGCTTACACCAAGAACATCAAGAATTTCACAGCTTTTCTCTTTCTAGCAAGCTTGGCAATGTAATAATATAACTTTGTTCCACACAATATGAAGCATATTATGTTATGAGTAATATTTAACTTGATGGTACTGGTTCCTTTTTTTTTTTTTGTTAAACTCCTACTAAACGAATAAGGAAGTACCTTGCAAAAGTTTGACCACTTTTATATAACACAGGCTCAGGCCATCTAGTTATTACTATATATAAAGGTGGGTTTGGGCACTTTTTCGTCGTCCGTTTGTGGGCTCAAAAAAAATTGTGGGCTCACATATTTTAAACAACTACTAATATTTTAAAAAAAATTGTGGTCCACATATTTTAAGCAACTACTAATATTTTAAAAAAAAATGTGGGCCCCATATTGAACACCAACCAGTAATAAAAAAAAGAGAAGAAAAAAGTGGAACCCACCACATCCGAACTCATGGGAAAAAAAAAGTGGATCCCATATTAACAAAATCAAGCAATATTAAAAAAAAGAAGTGAATCCCATATTAAAAAAATAAATAATGTTAAAAAAAATGCTTAGAAAATCAAACAATTAAATCAATAATGATGGATTCATTGACACATGCGTATCAACCCATTAGAGGGAGCAAATGAAATTATTGTACAGCAACATACTTAAAATACAAAAATGCTTAGAAAATCAAACAATTAAATCAATAATGATGGATTTATTGCCACATGCCTATCAACCTATTAGTGGGAGCAAATGAAATTATTGTACAACAACATACTTAAAATACTTATATATATATATATATATATATCCGTTTTCCAATTTTTGAAAAAAAAAATTGTGGGCCCATATAGCCTGATGGATTCATTGCCACATGCGTATCAACCCATTAGACGGAGCAAATGGAATTATTATACAACAACATACTTAAAATACAAAAATGCTTAGAAAATCAAATAATTAAATCAATAATGATGGATTTATTGCCACATGCGTATCAACCCATTAGTGAGAGCAAATGAAATTATTGTACAACAACATACTTAAAATACTTTTTAAAAAGAAAAGTGTGGTCCCCATATTAAACACCAATCAATATTAAAAAATTTAAAAAAACACCAATCAATTAAGCATTTTTTTTAAAAAAGTGTGGTCCCCATATTAAACACCAACCAATATTAAAAAAAAAAACACCAACTAATATTTATTTATTTTTAAAAAAAGAAGTAAATAAAGTGGAACCCACCATCTCCAAACTCACGGGAAAAAAAAAGATGGACTCCATATTAACAAAATCAAGCAATATAAAAAAAAATGAATCCCATATTAAAAAAAACAAACAATGTCAAAAAAAAGAGTGCAGACTTTGTATTCGTAGCAAACACTATTATAATAAAGTTTTAGCTACGGAGTACAAACTGCAATGTTATATTAATCGTGTTTTGAACATAGTATCCCATATTGACAAAATCAAACAATATAAAAAAAAAGTGAATCCCATATTAAAAAAAACAAACAATGTCCAAAAAAAAGTGCAGACTTTGTATTAATAGCAAACACTAATATAATAAAGTTTTAGATACGGAGCACGAACTATAATTTTATATTAATCGTGTTTTCAACATAGTATATATATATATATATATTATATGCATAAAAATAGTGCAAACTAGTAATGTCCAAAAGGGTGGGCCCCATACTAAACAACACCAAGCAATATAAAAAAAATAATAAAAAAAGAAACTATATAAAGCATGGGTTTAGACCCATACTTCGACGTCCGTTGTCCCTTAAAAAAACGGGGGTGGGCCCCATACTAAATAACACCGAGCAATAAAAAAAAAAGGAAGAAAAAAATGGAACTCACCATCTCCAAACTCATGGGAAAAAAAAAGTGGACCTCATATTATCAAAATTAAGCAATATAAAAAAATAAAAAAATAAAAAGTGAACCCCATATTAAAAAAATATAATGTTAAAAAAAAAATTCAGACTTTATATTCGTAACAAACACTAATATAATAAAGTTTTAGATACGGACCACAATCTACAATGTTATAGTAATCGTATTTTGAACATAGTATATGTATATATATTATATGCATAAAAATAGTACAAACTAATAATGTCCAAAAAAAAAAAAGTGCACCCCATAAAGGGTGGACCCCATACTAAACGACATCAAGCAATATAAAAAAAAAGTGGATCCCACCATCTCCAAACTCACGGTAAAAAAAGTGGACCCCATATTAACAAAATCAAGTAATATAAAAAAAAAAAGTGAACCCCATATTAAAAACAAATAATGTCAAAAAAAAAAGTACAGACTTTGTATTCGTAGTAAACACTAATATAATAAGGTTTTAGATACGGAGTACAAACTACAATGTTATATTAATCGTGTTTTGAACATAGTATATATATATATATATAGTGCAAATTAATAATGTCCAAAAAAAACAGTGTACCCTTATTAAAAAATCAAACAATATTCATGTAATTTCCAATGTATCTCATTAAGTCAATAATGATAAATTCATTACCACGTGCGTGTCAATCCATGAAATTGCTTTTCTTCAAAAGGTTAAGTAGTCAAACCATACAATATTTTTTTCTTTTTTTATATTAGCGTGAGATCTAATCTAGATATTAAACTGTTGTATTTGCTATTCCGCCATGTCATTTATTTGTTATGTTTACTAAAATAAATATACTTAAAATATTTATATTTTAAAATAAGATAGAATTTAATTACTTTTTAATTTTTATTCTTACTCTAATAAATATGAAAAGAAATTAATGTCGTAAAAAAATATATCAAATGATGAATAAGGTAAATTAGTCAAATTATAATTCTAATCAACGTTTTCTTAAAAAACCATGCAAAAGACAACATGACAAGTAAAATGAGCTAAACCGAGAATATTTGCTAAAAATTAAAAAATAGTATTTCTTCGTTTAAATAAAAAATAAATTTCTACTTTGTTTCGTTTTAAACATGTAAAATTAATTTAATAATTTGAATTAGAATTATCCAAATCAAAATTTGATAAAAAATAATAAGTATTTTACACCTTTAAATTAATCAAATTAAAATTGAAAGTATCAACTGATGCTTAAATATTGCTATTGTTTTATCTCAAAGAGAAGAAAATAGTTTCATTTTAAACAAGTCTTCTCTTTTAAAAAATATTAATAAATTTGCCGATTTTGTGTTCATAGCAAACATTAATATAATAAAATTTAAGATATGGAGCACAAACTACAATGTTATATTAATCGTGTTTTGAACATAATATATATATATATATATATATATATATATATATATATATATATATATATATATATTGTTATCACTATTAAAAAACAACTACATATATATAAATGCACTATAATCTAAAGTGTTGGGCCCGTGCGCAGCACGGGCATAGGCCGTCTAGTTTCTTTTTTCTAACTATTTAGAAGAGCCGGTTGAGCACCTTTTTCGTCGTCCAACCGGCTCCTTTTTGGTCGTCATTCCAAGTTTAAAAAAATAATAATTATGAGCCTCATATATATTAAAAAATAACTAATATTTTAAAAAAAATTGGCCTCCATATTAAACACCAACCAATATTAAAAAAAAAAAAAAGAGAAAAAAAGTGGAACCCACCACATCCAAACTCACGGGAAAAAAAATGGACCCCATATTAACAAAATCAAGCAATATTAAAAAAAAAAAAAAGGTGAATCACATATTAAAAAACAAACAATGTTAAAAAAAAAAGTGCTTAGAAAATCAAACAATTAAATCAATAATGATGGATTCATTGCCACATGCGTATCAACCCATTAGTGGGAGCAAATGAAATTATTGTACAACAACATACTTGAAATACTTATATATATAAATAAGATAGAATTTAATTACTTTTTTATTTTTTCCTTACTCTAATAAATGTGAAAAGAGATTAATGTCATAAAAGAAAAAATACTATTAAATGGAGATCAAATAATTAATAAGGTAAATTAGTGAAATTATAATTCTAATTGACGTTTCCTTAAAAAATCGTGTAAACAACATGACAAGTAAAATGAGTTAAACAAAAAATATTTACTAAAAATAAAAAATAGAAGTTCTTCATGGACCCATATTAAACACCAACCAGTATTAAAAAATTAAATTAAATTTTGGGTTCCATATTAAACACCAACCAGTATTAAAAAAAAAAAAAGTGGAACCCACCACATCCAAACTCACAGGAAAAACAAGTGGACCCCATATTAATAAAATCAAGCAATATTAAAAAAAAAAGTGAATCCCATATTAAAAAAACAAACAATGTAAAAAAAAATGCTTAGAAAATCAAACAATTAAATCAATAATGACGGATTCATTGCCACATGCGTATCAACCCATTAGTGGGAGCAAATGAAATTATTGTACAACAACATACTTAAAATACTTATATATTAAAATAAGATATAATTTAATTACTTTTTTATTTTTTCCTTACTCTAATAAATGTGAAAAGATATTAATGTCATAGAAGAAAAAATACTATTAAATGGAGATCAAATAATTAATAAGGTAAATTAGTGAAATTATAATTCTAATTGACGTTTCCTTAAAAAATCGTGTAAAAAATAATATGACAAGTAAAATGAGTTAAACAAAAAATATTTATTAAAAATTAAAAAATAGAAGTTCTTCATGGACCCATATTAAACACCAACCAGTATTTAAAAAAAAAAAGAGAAGAGAAAAAGTGGAACCCACCACATCCAAACTCATGGGAAAAAAAAAGTGGACCTCATATTAACAAAATCAAGAAATATTAAAAAAAAAAATGAATCCCATATTAAAAAAACAAACAATGTTAAAAAAAAAAGTGCTTAGAAAATCAAACAATTAAATCAATAATGATGGATTCATTGACATATGCGTATCAACCCATTAGTGGGAGCAAATGAAATTATTGTACAACAACATACTTAAAATACTTATATATTAAAATAACATAGAATTTAGTTACTTTTTCATTTTTCCCTTACTCTAATAAATGTGAAAAGAGATTGAATGTCATAAAAGAAAAAATAATATTAAATGGAGATAAAATAATTAATAACGTAAATTAATGAAATTATAATTCTAATTAACGTTTCCTTAAAAAACCGTGTAAAAAATAACATGACAAGTAAAATGAGTTAAACAAAAAATATTTACTAAAAATTAAAAAATGGAAGTTCTTCATTTAAATAGAAAATCAAATTTCTACTTTGTTTCATTTTAAACATGTAAAATTAATATAATAATTTGAATTATAATTATCCAAATCAAAATTTGATAAAAATAATTATATGTATTACTTTACTATTACTACTATATAGAAGATCCGGTTTATAGAGGCAAGATCGTCGTCCGTGTTCGGTCCTACATTTTCATTTAAGGGCAAAAAAATCCTTTGTGGTCCCATCCACTTTTTTATTTAAGGGTAAAAAAATGACGTTTTATATTTTATATTACCAACTCTTCTAAAAGGTAGATAGAAATACTTTATTATATTTCTATTTTTCGGCTATATAGAAGAATCGGTTTATCCATGCTTCGTCGTCAGTCACTCTTAAAAAAAAAAGGTGGACCCCACCCTCTCCAAACTCATGATAAAAAAGGTGGACCCCACCCTCTCCAAACTCATGAAAAAAAAGTGGATCCCATATTAAAAAAAAAAAAGGCAACGTCAAAAAAAAAAAAAAACGTGCACCCTATATATTAAAAAATTAAACAATATTCATGTAATTACCAAAGTATCCCCATCAAGTCAATAATAGTGGATTCATTGCCACATGCATATTAACCCATTAGTGAGAGCAAATGAAATTATTGCAAGCAAAAAAACATGGACTCCATATTATTACTTTTCTTCAAAATATTTAATTGTTGTATTTGCTATTCCGCCATGTCATTTATTTGTTATGTTTACTAAAATAAATATACTTAAAATTTATATATTTAAAAAATAAGATACAATTTAATTACTTTTTTATTTTTATTCTTACTCTAATAAATGTGAAAAGAGATTAATATCAAATGAAGATCAAATAATGAATAAGGTAAATTAGTCAAATTATAATTCTAATTCACGTTTCCTTAAAAAACCATGCAAAAGATAACATGACAAGTAAAATGAGCTAAACCGAGAATATTTACCAAATATTAAAAAATAGTATTTTTTCGTTTAAATAAAAAATCAATTTCTACTTTGTTTCGTTTTAAACATGTAAAATTAATTTAACAATTTGAATTATAATTATACAAATCAAAATTTAATAAAAAATAATAAGTATTTTACACTTTTAAAGTAATCGAATTAAAATTGAAAGTATTAACTGATGCTTAAATATTACTATTATTTTATCTCAAAGAGAGGAAAATAGTTTTCTTTTAAACAATTCTTCTCTTTTAAAAAGTATTAATAAATTTTCGTAGCAAACATGAATATAATAAAGTTTTAGATACAGAGCACAAACTACAATGTTATATTAATCGTATTTTGAACGCAGTGTGTGTATATATATATATATATATATATATATATATATATATTATCACTATCTAAACACAACTACATATACATAGATACACTATAATCCGTGCGCACGGGCATAGGCGGCATTTACGTAAATATGAATTTCTTTTTTCTACTATCAATAACCAAACATCTGTCCCACTTGTATACACTTCTTTAAACTCAACCCGGGTCTACCAATTTCAGGTAAAGCTTGTCTCCATTTTGGTACCAATTCTTTTCAAATTTCTCAACGTAGAGAAAGGGATAGAGTTTCGGAAGGTTTGTTATGAGTGAATGTAGTTGTGATTTGGGTGAGCAAACAGATTATTGAGTCTATTTCTGTATCTCTGGTCCTGCCTACTCAAGTTTTAATGGAGCTTCTTTTGGCACCCCCGTGCGAATGAACAGTAGATGTAGAGCAAGAAAGAGAAGAGTGGAAAAGGAAGGAGGAAAATCGCTCAATTTCTGCTGAAAATTTTCTTTCAACATCTCCTAATAGTTTCCAGTTTCTTGGCTGTTGTTTGATGACATTATTCTGTTAATAGATAGGAGGAACAGTTGTAATTATTAGGTTGAAAAAAATCCTATATTTTCTGTTTTGTGGTTTTAGAAGCAAATAAAAACTGAAGCGTGTGCTTCATATACATATCCAGTAAACGTGATCCAAACAAACAAAACTACGGGTTGGAGCGAAAACAAGAAAATGGTCTGATCATCTCATTTTTAGTTTTGAAGTTTATTGGAGTATGCATATGTGGTCATTTTGTGATTTGCTGCAATTTCTATTTGGCTACATAGATTTGGTGATATTATATAGAATAGCATTTATATTTAAACTTCTTAAAATTATGCTATGCTTAGCTATTAAGTCTTTTTTGTGATTTACACACTGTGCTATATACGATGAGGTATTTTCTCTTTTGTGAGTTTATCCGCTAAGATTAGGACAAACAAAACAAGGATGATTTAGCATGATTCCTTGGGAGTGTGTATGGTACCTATGACATGGTATAACTTTGTTCTTTTCTTTGTTTATAACTCACTGCAAATTAGTGATAATGGTAGATGAGATTTGTCCAGAAAATTGCTCTTTGGGCATAACAAAGAAAGCAATTCATAACATATTTGAATTCCACAACCTCAAAACTATATTTTTCATATTCCAGTTATTTTAGTTTGTCTCAGTTGTGTATGGAATTTGAGGATTCTTTTGTATTCTTTGTTTGTTGCTATATATGCTGGTTTTCATAATCTTTTAGATAGTTCCTTGGTAATTGATTCTTCGAATTTGTTCATGATAACGTCCAAATACACTCCTCAAAGAGAAAGTGTACACGGTCGTATGCAATATATTTACCCAACTATGAATCGGGGTCGATCCCACAGGGAACAATATGCTAGGCGATTAAGAAAGTAAGGAACTTTCACCAACTAAGCTAAAGTCAAACGATAAATAATATTATGGGTTTTTGAGAAAGATTATGACTAATGCGGAAATGTAAACTAACCTAGAAAGCAAGTAAAACGATCAATGGCCACAAGTATGGATAATAGGATATTACACTCAAGTAACGATCCAACGTATTTTACGATTTCACAACTAAGAGCGGGTTTATGTTAATAGATAATGGTTTCTACAATCTCATTGAAAGTCTTCCAACCAAATCAATGAATTTCACTCTAAGCTTTTCCAAACCTTAGAGTGTGATATCAAGCACAACCAATTTAACCTCAAGTAACTATCCTCTTCCGAGCTCAAGTTATTAGATGAGTTTAATGACCCAAATTCTTGTTAATTAATCTTTCCCAACCTAGATTTCCTCTCCCGAGCTCAATCTAAGTAAATGGGTGAGTCCTAGGGTTAGCTAATCCCTTTGGAAACATTCAAGAACGAGATTAATTAAATCAACAAAGACCCACTTCAATAGCAATAAGAATCATTCAATACATAAGCATAACAAGAGTTTCAAACGAAACTTTAGTCAAGAATACTTTCATAAACGAGATTCAAGTTATGGAAATAAATACTACACACTTAGATATACAATACAAAGCAAGGGATTGAAGAAATGAATTAAAGGTTTAAGAAATACTCAACCAAATCTTCAAATCTTTAACCCCTAAGTGTGGTGTAAAAACTAGTCTCCAAACTTGATGAAAAACTGCCAAAGATAATCTATTACAAACCCTAAAAGAGTATTTATATTATTCCAAAAAACGGGAACAAAATCTGAACCAAAATACCCTCTTGCACCACATGCTGCACCACATGCTATTCGCATGTTCAACATGCTAATCGCATGTGGTGCCAAAACCGTAGCATGTGGTGACATTTTCTCTGTCACCACATGCTGCTCGCATGTGCGACATGCTGCGCCATATGCTGCACTCTGCGAGTAGCATATGGTGCCATTTTCACTGGCAGCAGATGCTGCTAGCATGTTCAACATGCTGCACCACATGCTATTAGCATGTGGTGCCAGAAACGTTGATTTGTTCTATTTTTGCTCTATTTTGGTATGTTTTGCTCCGTTTTGCTCTGTTATGCTCTCTGGGCATCTTTTCCTACAAAACAACATAAAAACACAAAAAAGTAACAACAAAAGTTCTTAAGGAGTCACAAAAGCTTAAGGAATTAGCGTCGCATATCGCGTAATTTCACGACTCATCAACACCCCCAACTTAAAATCTTTGCTTGTCCTCAAGCAAACTAAAACAAAAATCTCAATGAGGATCCATTTTAAGCACAAAAACATGATTTTGGTTGGTACCAATAATTAGGCTACAAGCATGTGAAGCTTCAACGAAATAACTCCCTCGTTTCAAAATACAATTTCAAGAATGCATTAGAGATTTAAAACAATCAAGCAACGACACTCAAGCCTCAATAAGTGACTCAAAACTACTAGCTTACTAGATATGCTCAGTTGACTCAACTTTGAATTTTTCAACATCACCAATCTATCGTAATCCATATGCCCTCACAAGAAAGAAAGCCCCAAAATCACTATATTCACAACAACAACACAAGGGACAAATACACAAAGTCACTCACACTCAACAAAGAAATTCTAGTGCTAACAAATATTACACCATAAGCTTGCCCTTATTTTCAATCATCACTAACTCAAGAACATTCAGTTGGAGATCACATAGGGACTTTTTAAGCTTGTAATGTAGGCTTAGGGAAGGGTAGGATAAGTATTTGGGATACAAGTGACTACGCCCTCCTTGAACACTACACATACTTATTGTCCACTTTCTTCTTCATTTCAAAACATCACTCCTTCCTTTGCATACTAGTTTCCCCAATTATTCAATTTTTTTTTAATTAATTTATTTATTTTTTTGCACAAAAAGTTTGCAACCTTTTTGTATTTTTCAAATTTTCTTCCTTTCTTTTGACTTTTCCACAACACCAACCTTCACCACTCTCAACCAACACTAACACCCCCAACTTAGGCTTTTGGCCTCAAATTCACAATTTCATGTTCACGGAGGGAAAGGTTCAAAAGAGAGATTCTTCATCAAAAAGGGTAAAGACTTGTAATGTGGCAACAAAAGAAAAGGTCGTAGGCTCAAATGGGGTTACTAGTGATATTATTTATGCAATGGTAGGCTAGAAAGGCTAAAGAGGCTTTTTCAAAAATCACAAAGATAGCCCAAGGTCATCTCTCCAACCAATATAATCAAAATTAATATTGAAAGACTAACCGGGCAAGTTCTAGATGATAAAAGTAAACACAAGATTTATTCAACAAACACTCACACACATGGCATATGAACTAGTCAAGATGGATTAATTTCACTTGCCAAGCAAGAACAACTAGTGCAATATCTCATAATCCAAAGTCAACACACTAGTAGGTAAAGAGTCACAAAATGAGCCAAAGAGTTGTCACAAAGATCATTCTTTCCTATGCACCTTGCTTTTTAACTTTCACAACAATTTGGAGAGGTATTCACATTTCAATTTCTCATGCAAGAGACTAACTCTATTAGTACCAAACAAACCAAGAGTTTTCATATTTTTCCTCAAAGAAAATAAAATAATAAGAGTGACTAATCCACAACATGTCAAAAGAACAAAATTTTCAAAAATTTTGAGCAAGTTTCAAAATATAATGCGCAACCACGTGCCACTCCCAACTATAAACATTGCAGTGTCCTCGCTGCACATAATCAAAACAAAACATAATCTACAAAAAAAAAAAATTTTTTTTTTTTGGCATGACATGTGACCCCACATGCGAGTCGCATGTGATGTCACCAGGATTTTTTTTTTAGTTACTGTCACCATATGCGACGCGACATGCGATTCACATGTATGACATGCGACGCGACATGCGATTCACATGTATGACATGCGAATCGCATGTTATGACACCAGAAAAAAAAGAATTTCGCAGCTTTTACTGGTTTTGGGGGCTGTCCGGGTATCCGACATGCTCAAAACAACTCCAAAAATTCTGAAACTTTGCAGATTAGTCAAAAACCATAAAATAAACTATTCTAAAAAATAAAATTTCAAAAACGATTTAAATTTTTTTAAAACGATGGGTTACCTCCCACCAAGCGCTTAAGTTAACGTCGCGGCACGACGGTTACCTTTACCACTTTTCCTTCCACTTGGAGGATATGAATTTGCGCCCCAACTTTGAATCAAGATTCCGGTGATGCTCGTGAGGCGGTGGTAGTAAGTCAAAGAGGCCAACTCTCAGGTGTCGCATTTTGCACTTCTTGGCCCGTAAGTGAGGCATGCCATTTTTGTCTTCTTGGCATAGCAAACTTCAAAATGAAAACGCTTTGATCTTCATCTCCAAAATTCTCCATAGGCTCGGTTAGTTCAACTTCCATTTCACTAACCAAGCATAATGTTGAAAAATGGTTGGAATGAGGTCCAACGCGCTCAAATTCCAAATTTGCATGAATTTTGACATCCTCACCCAAAAATGAACTAGAGTCTTCAAAAACCATTGCATGAATTTTTTTATGCAACTCTAGTATCATTTCTTCAATTTCGGCATCTTGCATTATATTTGGATTGGTCGGTTGGCAATTTACCATTAGCTCATGAAAATCGATCTTGACCTCTTCTTCATTGGAAACCAACTCAAAACTACAATCCACGGCCCTTTGATATTGAGCATCACATGCCTCAATCTTTGCCTTCAATTCGGCCTCCAATTTTTGGATAGTAATTTCAAGTAGCTCCACTTCTTGACTTTGCTCAACATGTATTTTTAGAAATTCTTCCATCATCCATGAAATGCCTTCACGATGATCTCCATAGGCTTCAAGTTGTTGAGCTTGATTCATTAGCCAATCTTGGCTCAAAATTTCCATTTTGTCAAGATTTTCTTCATTGTGAGAGTCGTCCAACTGTTGTAAAAATCCATCCATGGTGAGATATACCTTTTGGACAGTTTCATCATCTCCATGTTGAACTTCTTCCCACAATTTGGTCAAGACTTGCCCATATTTTTCATTCCTCCCCATTATGCTTTTCAAGATTTCCTCAACTTCTTCTTTTCGAGAATTGGAGATTTCTTCTTCAGGATTTTGCTCTTCTTCTTCAAGTTGAACCATTTCTTCAATTTCACAACTTTCGTTGTGGTCACAAGAAATTTCGGGCTCATCTTGAAAATTTGAAATCTCTTCTTCAACCAATTCATTTTGAGGAGTAGAAACTTCCATGACAATTGAGGAATTGGCATCCTCAAATGGATCATTCATTCCTTTCATAGCTTCTCCATTTTCTAAAATGGATTGTTGGATGAGCTTTCGCTCTTCCTCCATTTTAGCTTCTCGATCTAAGTATGTTTGGAGCATTGCCATGATGCCTTCAAATCCGGCACTTTGTCCTTCATTTGCCATGTCATTTTCCCTATCAAGCTCAAAAGCACAACTAGCATTTTCGTTAGAAAAACTTGGGGGAGGGGAAGCGAAATAATTGGGACAATCACCCCAATGTCCACCTTGACCACCACATATATTACAAATACTCTCATCATAGGATTGAGACGGTGCACACATCTCTCTCCCGGGAGCATATTCACAATCTTGCCAAAAGTGGGGTCCTTCACAATATGGACATGGGTCATCAAAATATGGATTGCAACCATCAAACCCATTTTCATTCCAAGATGCCATGTTTTTTTTTTTTATATAAAAATAAAGCAAAGAAAGTTTGAACCAAAGCAAGTTAGCTTAAATCCCAAACTAACCCATATATGCCAAATTGTTCCTCGATAACGGCGCCATTTTTGATAACGTCCAAATACACTCCTCAAAGAGAAAGTGTACACGGTCGTATGCAATATATTTACCCAACTATGAGTCGGGGTCGATCCCACAGGGAACAATATGCTAGGCGATTAAGAAAGTAAGGAACTTTCACCAACTAAACTAAAGTCAAACGATAAATGATATTTTGGGTTTTTGATTAAGATTATAACTAATGCGGAAATGTAAACTAACCTAGAAAGCAAGTAAAATGATCAATGGCCACAAGCATGGATAATAGGAGATTACACTCAAGTAACGATCCAACGTATTTTACGATTTTACAACTAAGAGCGGGTTTGTGTTAATAGATAATGGTTTCTACAATCTCATTGAAAGTCTTCCAACCAAATCAATGAATTTCACTTTAAGCTTTTCCAAGTCTTAGAGTGTGATATCAAGCACAACCAATTTAACCTCAAGTAACTATCCTCTTCCGAGCTCAAGTTATTAGATGAGTTTAATGACCCAAATTCTTGTTAATTAATCTTTCCCAACCTAGATTTCCTCTTCCAAGCTCAATCTAAGTAAATGGGTGAGTCTTAGGGTTAGCTAATCCCTTTGGAAACATTCAAGAACGAGATTAATTAAATCAACAAAGACCCACTTCAATAGCAATAAGAATCATTCAATACATAAGCAAAACAAGAGTTTCAATCCAAACTTTAATCCTACAATACTTCCATAAACAAGGTTCAAGTATAGAAATGAAAACTACACACTTAGATATACAATACAAAGCAAGAGATTGAAGAAATGAATTAAAGGTTTAAGAAATGCTCAACCAAATCTTCAAATCTTCAACCTCAAAGTGTGGTGTAGATGAACCCTAGCCTCCAAGCTTGCAAAATGGCAAAAGATGATAATGTTTTGCCCCAAGCTCTCTTTTTGTAGCTCCTCTAATTCTTCCAAGTTCAAAAGAATGACAAAATATGCCCCAACTTTCAGTTTTTGCAGTTCTGCCCGTTTTTTGCAGTTCTGTCCCGTTTTTGCAAAACTGTCCACTTTTGACAGTTTTGCAAATCTGTCCCGTTTTTGCAAATTGTTCCCCGGCAACGGCGCCATTTTTGATAACGTCCAAATACACTCCTCAAAGAGAAAGTGTACACGGTCGTATGCAATATATTTACCCAACTATGAGTCGGGGTCGATCCCACAGGGAACAATATGCTAGGCGATTAAGAAAGTAAGGAACTTTCACCAACTAAGCTAAAGCCAAACGATAAATAATATTATGGGTTTTTGAGAAAGATTATGACTAATGCGGAAATGTAAACTAACCTAGAAAGCAAGTAAAACGATCAATGGCCACAAGTATGGATAATAGGATATTACACTCAAGTAACGATCCAACGTATTTTACGATTTCACAACTAAGAGCGGGTTTATGTTAATAGATAATGGTTTCTACAATCTCATTGAAAGTCTTCCAACCAAATCAATGAATTTCACTTTAAGCTTTTCCAAGTCTTAGAGTGTGATATCAAGCACAACCAATTTAACCTCAAGTAACTATCCTCTTCCGAGCTCAAGTTATTAGATGAGTTTAATGACCCAAATTCTTGTTAATTAATCTTTCCCAACCTAGATTTCCTCTTCCGAGCTCAATCTAAGTAAATGGGTGAGTCCTAGGGTTAGCTAATCCCTTTGGAAACATTCAAGAACGAGATTAATTAAATCAACAAAGACCCACTTCAATAGCAATAAGAATCATTCAATACATAAGCATAACAAGAGTTTCAAACCAAACTTTAATCAAGAATACTTTCATAAACGAGATTCAAGTTATGGAAATAAATACTACACACTTAGATATACAATACAAAGCAAGGGATTGAAGAAATGAATTAAAGGTTTAAGAAATACTCAACCAAATCTTCAAATCTTTAACCCCAAAGTGTGGTGTAAAAACTAGTCTCCAAACTTGATGAAAAACTGCCAAAGATAATCTATTACAAACCCTAAAAGAGTATTTATATTATTCCAAAAAATGGGAACAAAATCTGGACCAAAATACCCTCTTGCACAACATGCTGCACCACATGCTATTCACATGTTCAACATGCTAATCGCATGTGGTGCCAAAACCGTAGCATGTGGTGACATTTTCTCTGTCACCACATGCTGCTCGCATGTGCGACATGCTGCGCCATATGCTGCACTCTGCGAGTAGCATATGGTGCCATTTTCACTGGCAGCAGATGCTGCTAGCATGTTCAACATGCTGCACCACATGCTATTAGCATGTGGTGCCAGAAACGTTGATTTGTTCTATTTTTGCTCTATTTTGGTCCGTTTTGCTCCGTTATACTCTTCGGGCATCTTTTCCTACAAAACAACATAAAAACACAAAAAAGTAACAACAAAAGTGCTTAAGGAGTCACAAAAGCTTAAGGAATTAACGTCGAATATCGCATAATTTCACGACTCATCAGTTCACGCATGCCAATTTTAATCTTTCCCCTTTGTTTCTGCAGTTTTTTAATTGCGGTTGTCTATTGATATTATTTTGTTGTTTTGTTTCATCTTCATTACAGTTTCTGCTCATTGTTGTGGTCTGTATGTTCGTGTGTTTGTGTATATATGAGCATAATTAACTAAATTTGTTTGAGCCGCTGGAGTATCCTATTTTTAGTTCTTTAACTCTACCAAAAGTTGTCTAATGAATTTGAGTAGATGTCATCCATTAAAAGATCGATTCATATTTTACATAAAACAGAGAGGCAAGGGAAATCTTGCTCAAGCACTTCATATAAATAGAAAGAGATGGTTACGGCATTATGGTTTTAGCTCGAAGATTCCAAAGAAATGAGGTCAGCTATCATTTAAGTGGTTGCGCCCAAGTGAACAGTCAAATAAAATTAGTTTCAACTGAACCAGTATCTCAGTATATCAGTACTCATAATTCTATAGGCTGTGCAAATTTGCCTTTTGGAGTTGCTTTTCATATTTTAGACACTTATGCTTGATTAGGTTATTTCAAATGTAGAAAGTAGAGCTGGAGCTACAGAGAAGCAGGAGAGAGACTTATTATCAGCAGTAACTTTTTACATATCTTAGCTTGAGAATAGACTGTTAGATGGAAGCTCTACACGATTTCTGAAAATATGCATTTCTGCTATTCCAAGGCAGTCAACCAGCTCTTTGGTGCATCTTAAGATTCCTGTTACTGTAGATAAACAGGTCTCTTTCATAGAGAATCATGTTCTTATGTAGATTATCTATTTTTCGGTATTACCTTGTGTATATGGGAGGTGTTCCCATTATTAATAAAATTACTTACCTTAAACAAAAAGAAAGGCAATGAACCAGAACTATGATCTATTTTGGGATTGGTTTCTTTTTTAGTTCAGTTTCTGACTGGTGTATTTCATTGTTTATTCTGTAGCTTTGCATTTCCAACCGAATCTGCAATAGGAACTCCGGCCTGTATTGCAGCAGGAGTCTTATCAAGAAAAAGTACTATCAAAAGGTAGAGTCCGTGGCATTTTGCACCCTTAATGTGTGCTCTTTTTTTCAACTTGCACCCTATCCTATTTTTTTTTATGATTTAAACCCCAATCTCTTTATTTCCTTGCAAAACAATAAATTCACCCTTTTTATAAATTTTTCATGAGGGCAAAATAGGAATACAAATAATATATCTTTTTTTCCTTCAATTTATTTATTTTATTAGAACTGCAACAACAATAAATTTTATTTTCAAAGCTCTTTTTTATTTTATTTTATTTTAAGTGATATTTCTCTATCAATAGTTGCTAAACATTTGAAGTTCTTATTGTTACAAGTTTGTCGTTTTTCCTTTATAAATTAGTAGTAATTAAATTATAAAGGAAAAGCGACAAACTTGTAACAATAAGAACTCCAAATGTTTAGCAACTATTGATAGAGAAATATCACTTAAAATAAAAAAATAAAAAAGAGCTTTGAAAATAAAATTTATTGTTGTTGCAGTTCTAATAAAATAAATAAATTGAAGGAAAAAAAGATATATTATTTGTATTCCTATTTTGCCCTCATGGTAAATTTATAAAAAGGGTGAATTTATTATTTTGCAAGGAAATAAAGAGATTGGGGTTTAAATCATAAAAAAAAATAGGATAGGGTGCAAGTTGAAAAAAAGAGCACACATTAAGGGTGCAAAATGCCACGGACCCGAAAAGGTATGATAATGACTTTTCGAAGACGAGTTCAATTAATGCATTAATTTATTGACTTATACTTCAATATATGTGTGTCATTATTTGGATGTGAAGATGGAAGATATTTGGTCTTGTGGAGTCACATTATATGTGATGCTGTTTGGATTGCTTAAAAGTCTTTGGGGGACTTAAATATGTAAAACTTACAGATTGTCGTGAAAGCAACTATTTTCAAAGAATCTACAGGACTGTAAAGACCAACTTCTGAGTACCAAAATGGACCATTTGTAATAGCTCTGGAACAATGAATCATTATCTTTCTATCTATTTATTGAGTTTGTTTATTGTATCCAAGCCACTTTTCTAGACAAGTTATAGCATCATATACTTGTAAGTATAGTATGTCTTTTTCCTGATATCATATAATTCTACAATTTTGATCATTTTGTTCTGTTGTTATGTAGTATGAGGATAATGTGCAACTTGAATACCTGGAAAATTGTGGAGGATTCCTTTGGGGACGGCATTGGCTCATGTCAAAGAAAACTCTTCTGTTAACTTGTAGCCAATCTACAAGAAATTTTAGAGAGCCATACTTACAGCTTTGTTTATCCCTTCATCTATGAGGAAGATTGCAAGTATGAAGAAACCCAAGAAATATTTACAAAAATCGGTCGTTAAATACGTGTAAAATCACATTAAATGACAATGGATTGATAGAGGAAAAGTAAAATAGTTTATTTCTGAGAAACGCATAGCTATTGATGATCAATGGTTCAATTTCACATTTTCTGCATATAGAGCAAAAATATAAGTACTATTATTTTCATTATTTCAATTGTGCTTAGAGTCTTCATTTGATCTACTCTATGATCATATCTGAGTTTCTTTGAGTTTTAATTTGGCATTATTGATGCAGCTTCTATTGACTTAATAATTCTACTAGAGCGATAGACCAAAATGCTAAATTCTATTCCCAAGTTGGCTGTGGCTTATTTTTTGTTATCCTATTTTGTGAATATTAACTATCGGTTCTACCTTACAGTTGTGATTGCTATGTAAAATTAAATTTTAATTCTATCTTCTTTTTATTCCCTGCACATTTTTAGGGTGGTTTAGGGTAATTGTATCTTCTTTTTATTCTATAGCTAACAATTTTGTTCTTGCTTCCCAATCACAGGCCAGGGACCTCAAAGCTGGAGGTATAACATAAGATTTTCTTGCAACGATCCAAGTTTCCTGCTTTATTAGTGCTAAAATTGCAAGTGGTGACTTTAAAGGTAAACATGTTTTTATTCCTTGAATACCATTGTTATGTTCACAAGACGAAAAATTGCCTGTTCAATTTAAAAGAACACAATTTCCTATCCGACTATGTTTTGCTATGACTATAAATAAAGCTCAAGGTCAGACACTAGATTCCGTAGGAATTTATTTACGTGAACCTGTCTTTTCACACGGTCAACTTTATGTTGCTTTATCAAGAGCAAAAAGTTCAAACTGTGTAAAAATATTAATCCGACCCGCAACAGTAGACGATCCCGATGATCATTCTACCTATAATATAGTATATAATGAAATCATCCATAAAGCATTCTCTTAGGACTTTCAAAAAGCTACTAACTATTCATATAACGTATGTAAGTTATTACTTGCATTTACATTTTTCATCAACCTTACTTCCTTTATCATACTATTCCATTGTTTAACCCACTTTAATTATTTTTCAGGGGATATAAAATGACACAACGACTTGGTATATATGCAATCACTCCTGAAATACCAGACTGGGCCTGTAAAGTGCAAGTTGTGGATATATGCAAACCAGGAGACGGTTCTCACCGAAAGATAAAATATTTGAACATGATCTTTCAAGATGAACAGGTACTTCCTTTTTCTAGCAAAATCAATTATTTATGTCTATGTATGTATAACATTTTCGAATCAATTACTTACATTGCCTACGTAAATCTGTTTCGTTATTTCTTTTATGAATCATTCACAGGAAGACCAAATAAAACCTATTGTTTACGGTGATGAAATCTCCTCTTATCAAGATATATTCAAGTTGTTCCACACCTATTTGATAACGGGTGCGCGCATACAAGTACCAAATTTGAGATATGAAAGACCCTTGCATACATTTGAGTGGATTATTGACAAAAAAACCATAGTTGATCCAATTGAAAAAGATAATCCAGATGAGGATGAATTGCCACCGCCCACAAAGCTGAATCTTACATCATTTGAAGACATCAACAATCAGGCCTCCCAGTCTACCAAAGAGCAGCTTAAGGACGTAGAATTTAGTATGGTTATATTACTTCTTTTCAGTTTAACTTTTGACACATTCATCTATTAAATACAAATTGTTTTGCCAATAGATATACTCGCAATTGTTGTCCGCTGGTTCCCGCCAAGGTTTGTTGCAAAAGTCCAAAAAAGATTGCAAGAAGTCATTCTCATCGATACTGAGTAAGTGCATTCGTAAATTTTTCAAAATCGTTATTGTTTTACAATTAAAAATATACGACGTATTTACCTTTTTGAATGTAACCAGCAAACAAGCTTTCACCTTCACACTATGGGAAGAAACTATTATTGAGGACGAAGGCTGGAAACTCCTTGACAAATTCCAAAAACGTCCTATTATCTTTGCCAGGCGTATTGGGGTATCCAAGTACAATGGTAAGCTAAATTAGTAACGTAAGTTTGTATTTCATAAATAAAAAAATATTATTGCAATTAATATAGATATATTACTTTGTACTTTGTTAATGTAGGTACATCGTTGACAACAAAATTTAACACCACAATACAAATTGTTCCCCCTTATTCCCAATGCCTACAATTGCACACATGGTACCGCATTACTCCAATCTATATTGTGCTTGATTCTTCCTAATTATTATTATCCTAAAGTTTTTAAATTTTTTTCTCGAATAGGGTCTCAGAAAACAGAGAAATGCTTGCTTCTTTCAGTCTGAGGAGCACATCTGAATCTGGATCTCTTATCAGAGTTTCAGTACATGAACAAATAATCCCAAGTGCAAATGTTCAATCACAACAGGACGTTAGTATAATTTCTATTTACATAATTCATAATTTCTGCCTATACTTATCATTATAATAAATAGTCTCATTTCCTTTTTAATGCAGGGGCATTCCTTCTCCATTGAGGCAAAAGTATCACTTCCAAAGAAACTCAAAAGTTGCTATGTTTTACTATGTCCCAATTGCAAACAAGAAGTCAGAATTTTAATAAAAAGAAAGTTTCTGTGTATGACTTGTAAGCAACAAAATATGTTAATTCCCAGGTATTTTTATCTCTAAGTTTACACATACGTCCAAATACAATATTTACCACAATCCTTCTATTCCTACAAAAAAAATATTATCTTTTGCACATATACACTTGCAGGTGCAGATTTGATGTAAATCTCCAAGATGCTTCCGGATCAATAATTGGGATAATTATGGACAAAGAAGTAGAAAAATTATTATCCCTTACCACAAATGAGATTTACGCCCTTGCTTCAAATGAGGTGAGCATTCTAACTGAATAATTTATACAATCTCACTTTTCAATTGATCAAATAAAAAGCTAAAATATATTTCTCCCCAGGATGAGTTGCTACCAATGCAGAATATTCAAAGCAAGCTAAATCAGAACTTTTACATAATTCAAGTGAAAAAATCATTCTCCCGCAGTTCTCAAGGAACATCTGGAAAATTGTACATTTTGTCTTGCACTGAAAAAGAAAAAATGGTGCATTCTGTCCTTGAATCACCAAAAACTGACATTGAAGAAGGCAACAAAAGGAAAAAGAAACATTTAGTTTCCTTTGATGAAGAAACAGAAGTACCAACTGAGCGACGTCACTCGCTCAAGCTGAAACAAAAACTGGAGCCAACAACTCCAGTAAAAAAGAAATAAAGGTCACCACAAAATTCTCTTTCTTATTCCTTGTATGAATATATTTATATTATATCTTTATACCCTCTTTCATTCTTTCTAGTAAACACATTTGCAGGATAACCTTTTTTTGCAATCACATTTGCGTTTTGCGGAACAAAGGTAATTTATATCAAAACTTATTTACCCTATTCCATTACTTAAATGTTCCACAATTTTCTTTTTACAAATTTTTAACATCAACCACAACTAAAATTTATTCATTCTTATTATTAAACAGTTCTTTTGTAGGGAAATCAATTCTGTTTTGAAGCTTGCTTTTGACTTTTTTGTCTTGCAACTACATGTTCCAACAACATATACATCCATCAAACAAAGGTAATAAAAATTACATTTATTCAATTAATCTTAATTTATTTTGCCCAATTTACTACTTTCTTATTTCTGAATTTTTATTTCTTTGACTCTATTTATTTATTTATTTATTTATTTTCATATATTACTATCTTTCTGCCTTCAACTGAAGCAATGACTGTGTTCAAGACAGGAGCTTCAAACAACTGTGTTGTCTAAGATCAAAGAGGGGCGATCTTCCCTATTTCTTTAGGGATTTAGTCTGTCAATTCGTCCTCTATGAAATTCCAATGTAAGTCTCCACTTTGAACAAATGATTTTCTCTTTATTTTGCCCATATTATGCATTTGTTTTGCCTGCTCCTGCTTCACAACTTAAAGTTGTGATTTTGTAGCTTTTATAGTTGGTATTAGAAAGTGTACTTTAAAAGCATGACATGTATAGCATGAGAATAGAGCTATCTTTAATGAACCCTCTGCTATCTTTTTAGAAAAATCATTTTTGGTATGACTACAGTTGAAGGAATCTTATTAGCTGGTTGTACATTTCATATGCCAGTCGACATGCTTTGTAGTTTTGTGGCCTCACAATGGTATTGGCTTCAAAGAGCTAAGCTTTCTCTTCTTTTGGGTTTTACAAAATCTACTGGAGATAAATGTTTTTCCTCAACATTGATTCCCTTGGAGAGATCTCCTTTTATGTTACAATGCTTCTGAATGAACATGGCATGTTAAGTGAGAGTATGCAAACTAAGATACTGCAAGTTTTCCAAGACCGTTTATGGTCAACTATATTTTGATTGTCATGATGATTATTTGGTTTTTGAAGATGTTGATCTAGACTTATTAAGCAGTTTTAATTGTTTGCTCCATTTTGGAATGGATAGCTTCAACTATAATTTTTTTAATAAGATTTCTATCTCCAAATAATATCATATAAGAATAGTAACTTTGATAAACCAACTAAACTTAACATAAGGCTAGGTCTGTTACTAATGTAGTCATGGTTGAGGACTCACTGGGGTAGTTGAAAAATTACGTTTGAGACCTTGCTTAAAAAGGAGCATTTTTACTGTGTGAAGATCTGTATATACAAGAGGAAGCAATTCCTTTCGGGATATGCAAGAAGTTTGTCTTTCTTTGCTCAGGTGTGTGTAATAGTATCTGGAACCTCCCTGCCTTCTAACTTTTCCTTTTATTTCTACATTTTGTTGCAAAAAAAAAGAGAAGCATTTCTCTATCAGTATATGTATTTTTTTTCCTTCCATTTCAATACAATTCCTTGTTTGTTAAAAAGTCAGTCGATTAGTAGGCTTTGTTCCCAATGTACATTACATGCATATGCTTATACTAATTTGATACACAATGGTATTAACATCTAACTACAACTATAGACCAACCCCTAATATCAACTTTTAGCGCCCCCCCCCCCCCCCCCCCCCAGACAAAAAAAAAAAAAAAGAGGAAGAAGAAACTCTGAAGAAGATAGTTGTTAGATTCAATGATTTTGCTCTTTTTTAATTATTACTCAAGAGTGATAATCTTGAAAACTTTTTGCTGTTTGTTACTTGTCCATTTATGAATGCTAGCTAGGGAATGTTGCTTCATCACAAAGACAACAATCTCAGATATATGATAGAATGAAGTGCTGGTCAAGAGAAAATTTGGGCTTCCTTTGTTTTCGAGTTACTACGTACTTATCCTTCGGGCTAATCATGCAGGTATACTGTTATCCTTACTATTGTTGTTTTCATAGTAAATTTCTGTTTGTTGTAGATATATGATTAAGTTTATTATTGTTGTGGTTTGCTGTTAAACTGTATAACTTAGGAACTCCTAATTAAAAGTGTAGTAAAATTCCAATAAAAAAGTACCAGTGACGTTTACCTAATTTGGTACATATTCACGTACGAACTACTCTGCATTGGTGTATAAGCACTGAAAAAGAGGTTGTATGTATTTAAAGTTCTAACCTATTTTATGTATAACGAAAATCACCTTCTTCCTTTTCCAACCTCAGAACTTGTGAGATCCTGTGCTTATGCCTTATGTTATAAGGCTAGATTAAATACATACAACCTCTTTTTCAGTGCTTATACACCAATGCAGAGTAGTTCGTACGTGAATATCAACTCCCGAAATAGCATAGATTCCAAAAGTTGAAGAACATTAAAAGGTGTTATCTAAAGTCAAAAGTATCAATTTCCATAGACATAATATTAAATCCCAAATAACTGAAGATGCAATATTGAGGAACATCTTTGAAGGAATAGCTAACCTGAAAAGCGAAACAACAACTTGAGAAGAACAACTCTGAGAAGAGTGGAGAAGAAAACAACAACAGGGACTTTAAAACAAAAGATTAATAAAAATAGAATGAAGAACTATGCGCTGGAGTTAAGATACTCATTATAGAACCTTAACACTAACAATAATTCAATCCCTACCAATACATATATGGTTGCTTATTTCAAATGAACCGATGGTTAATGATTAATAGGTTAGAACTTTAAAATACAACCCCTTTCTATTAGCAATCACCTGCAGCATCAAAGCAACACCAGTCATTAGCAATGTTAGGAGGTAAGGATATCTCTTTGGTCTACCAAGTCATCTGTCGAGTGCATATAGAAGGTGACTGTAAGAACATTTGTATATCATATCTCTTATCACTTTGATACATAAACAGTTAATTGAGATTTTCGCATTTTTGCGGTATCTTATGGCCTTTTGCTAAATATTATGTGGAACCAAAAGTACAATAGATAGGAGCACCATCCATGTATGATGAAGAACCAACAAACATGAAACACTAACTAGGAAATCTCGGGAGGGCACATTACACCAAAGGCTTTAATCAGTATGCTGTGTGTCCAAATCCTTTTGGGGTACCTGTTCTGGTCAATTGCTTAGCATTTTTTTAAAAGGAATTCTTGGCTCAACTTTCTTATGGTATACTTACTTTTCCTCAAATCTTTTATGTGCCTCCTCAACTGTTTGGGTATTTTGCCATAGGTATTATGGTTTGCTAGAGATTTTTTTCCAGCAGAGATACTGATGGTAAACTGGTGATTATTTTAGCTGGCATTACAGTGTGTGGGCAAAGTGAAAAAAAGTTTTTCTTCTCATTACTTTTGGTATTTTTCTAATTCAGTAGAGACTTCTAGCATCAAACTTTAACTAAAGTGATACTTCAAATTTGATTGCACTTTCAACATTCTCAATTCTAATTCTTGCCTTTCTTTTTTCGGTGGAGACCCAGCTGAGATATGTGTTGCCAACAGCTGTTAAAGTTCAGATTTCACCCAATTGTAGCATAACTCATGCATAAGTTGGACTACCTACATGAACATTGACAATCTCACTGTTTTTTTTCTTTCTAGCATGATATTTCCTTTTCTTTTGATAATGTTACAACACAATTAGAACCACCACAAAATTCCAATATTAGATCTTATATGTACAACGATGTTGGAGAAAACCCCATGCTCATCATGGGCACGGTTGGTGTAATGATATATTTCTTTTCTGCTTCTTCCTTATATTACACACAAAAAAATTATGGACTTAGCTCTTTTGTATGCCACCAAGTTTTCTACTGCAACATCATCCTTATCTCTGATGCAGATCAAAGTCAGACCAAAAGAGTGTCTCTTCCCTTTTAAAGCTCAAGTCAGCATATAATGTTACTTCAAGTAAAGGTACACATTCATCTACTTGTCTATTGAAGATGCCATGCTTTCTATTTAGTTGAGTCTGAGATTTTCTAGTTGCCTAATTTTAGATATACGATCAGTATATATTTTGGCATGAAGGTATACTTCAATGTTTGTAAGAATGGAATATAAAATTTGATATCTAGCATGTATTTAAAGAAATCACTTTAAAGAATAAAATTTAAAGTTTATTAAAGCAAATTAACAATAATCTTATTTTTGACTTCACAAAATGAATGTATTAGTTGTGACTTGTAACTTCGCATGCTTGGTCCTCCTTTTTCAAGTAATACCTAGATGAATCACGTGCTTCCAACAATCACTGCTACAGTCCAGTTACATTTACAATGTAGTACTATTATTTGTTCCACTATTGAATGTACATAATATGAGGCATACTACATTAATTTTATTTAACTCCTACTAAACAATTAAAACAAATAGGGAATTATCTTTCTCGAAATCAGATCTCTTTTACATAATATGTATGTTGCTTTGCTGCTTCTATTTCTTGAAAATTTGCAGGGAGCTTCCCTTAGTTCAATAATATTGTGCTTACCTCTGTTTTGCTTTGCAAGGGTTGGTGTTTTACCATTACTTTCCTCTAATCTCTACATTTCTCTTTTCATTCTTCTGGTCTTTCACGTGTAAAACATTTCCAACTTAATGTGTTAAGTTCCAGTTTCCTATCAACCAATTATTCCTATTATCTTTCAGCTCTGTCTGTATTTCTTTACACGTTTGTTTCAACTTTTTAATTTGAGCACTCATTTATTTTTCTAATGGTTAATATAATGTGCTCAATTATCTCCTTTCCTTTAGATAATTGCTACTCAATTAACTTGGTTTTGGTTTCATTCTTCACCTTTTAATTTGGACAACTCTCTCAAAGATTGATGGTATACCTTAAACATTGCATCACAATTTGCAGGTTTATCGGGATACTGTACAAGTTTCTCTTCTCTTTTCCACAACCGACAACAACTGATTGAATCCAGATCGTACCCGCTTACACCAAGAACATCAACAATTTCACAACTTTCCTCTTTCTAGCAAGCTTGGCAATGTAATAAAATAACTTTGTTCCGCACAATATGAAGCATATTATGTTATGAGTAATATTTAACTTGATGGTATTGGTTCCTTTTTTTTAGTTAAACTCCTACAAAACGAATAAGGAAGTACGTTCCAAAAGTCAGACCACTTTTATATAACAACATTCGCCCGTGCTTTGCACGGGCTCCGGCCATCTATTTTTTTTTATTTTTTTTTTATATAATAAGAGTGAGCCTTCACTCACTTTCGTCGTCAGGGGCATTTTGGAATTTTCAATTTATTCTTCCACAACATGATCCTTCTTTGTTTGTCTATTCTCTCTTCCTCTCTCTGTTTTCAGAAGGCAATTTTTTAGGTTTTCATCACTTTATTCTAAGTTTTTGTTTTTCAGTTCACTGTTATTTTCTTGTCTTGCTTTATAAAGTTTTGCTTCTAACAAATGCTTGTTTATTTTGTAGCTTGGTGGAAAGCGGAAATGATCACGACAGTGTGTGTACTGTAAGGTAGATCAGAGATTTTGTTTTATATTTTTTCTTTTCGCGGTGGTATTACAACCACAATCTTGGTAAGGTACAAAAACCATTTATGGCTATTCTAGAGTTATCGGCCTTTTGCTCCTTTCTCAATTGATTTTACAATGCATGTTTTCTTTTTAATATTTGGGTGTCAAATTTCTTTTTTCTCTCCAAATTTCCTCAATGGACATTCTCTGAGAGGTGGCGACATTTCGGAGATTTGAGGGGGCTGCGTCGCTCTCTTTAGCCTTTGGCTGTTTTGTTAACTGATTTTGCAGATGCATATATTTATTCGCCATTTTGTGTTGATTTCATAGATCTCAAATTGTATTAAGAGGAACTCAATGAAAACAACGGGAGGCTCCGTGAACAAAATTTCCAAAGGTCAGTAATGCACTTAAGTTTTGGTCTACTATTTTGGTAATGTTCAGCATTGGAAATAGAAAAAAAGAGTTACCTTAGTTTTTTTCCCTAAAACCCAACGACAACGCAGTTTGTTCTAATTTTGGCTGGAGTATGTTTTCTAATATAAGAAAGAACTCTTGATAATGAAGCCGGAAGTTTGAATTCGTTGCAGTTTACACCTTGTAGACTTCTGAAGTTTTGATTTATTTGTGTAGCAATAAATTATTACAATCAACATCAGTTTATAACAACCAGGTCATTTGTAATTTTGACTTAGAATTTGCCTACATTTATTTTATACTATTGTGAACAAAGTTCTCAGGTTGGAGCCAGCAGAAATTAGAAAACATAGTCTCTGAGTTGATTCAGTTTGAGTAGAAATTGAATTTCACAGGCCATGTGATATGAATAAACATTAGCAAGATACGATAGGTCAATATGGCTCAACCACAAACGATGCATGCCTAGCGCAAGCCTTATTGTAAACAGCCCAACTAACGAGCAATATTTTTAAGCAAGAAGTATATGCTAATTTTCTTACTTCTAAAATAGTTTTTTCCTTTTGGCTGAGCGCATTTTCCTCTCTCATGTGTTTGATCCTGTTTTAAAACAAAAATTTGGGGTATGGTCTTCTTTGGTTTTCATCAGATCGTTCTTTGCGCTGCATGTGTTAGCTATTTCTTGAGATTAAAAAGTTGAAATTAATATGTTTGCTCTAATTCTGTGTTGTATTTCGCAGTGTTGTTCATTCATGCTGGAATGAACTTTGGTGGTGAGTAAATTTCTACATTTTCTATTTTTATCTTGAGTTTCATTGAAAAATTCCTCTTTCGCAGGGCTTCCTTATGAACGCCTTATGGCAGGTAATGAGTAAATAGAAATAAAGGTCACTAGATCAGTCACAAAAGATTGGTTCTATATTATCTTGAGGGAATGACAGTTTGCAGTTGAGAAAGATGAACTTTTTAGAATTTTACATGTTGTATTACCACCTCGTAATGCAGCAAAAGTGATAGTTTACAAGAATCCAACCAGACTCTGTTGGCTTGATAAACTTTAGTTAGCTTTACGATGCCAAAGTGATACATTTTTAGATGTATGTAAGGCTAATTCACCAATTCATCTTTCATATAATCATGAAAGAAGCTAAGCTTCTGCATCTTGACTAAAGCTTTTTAGGATGATAGTATAGGCTAAGAAATACTTGCATCATTTGTGAAATTAGGTAAATTACTTTATCTTGGATCAACCCAAATTTACGAACGGATGTTGTCTCCAAAACTAGCTCTCTTAACACGGATAAGGAAAAAGCCAATGACTAACTTTTCTCAATAAGCAGTTTTATTAGCGTGGACTCAGGACCAAGCCAATCTTGATTAAGAAAAAATTGTATTAAATAAGGAGGGATACAGGTAAACTGCCTTCTGCTTATGATCATATCAGAAGGTCCATTTGATATTTTATATAGCTATGCATCACAATTTCTCTATTTTTTGCTGAAGTTTGTTGTTTAGCATTTCAACACCATAAATTTTCTGCTAATGGCATTTTCACTATGTTCCACTTTTAGAAATGAGAGCATTATGCATAGGAAAAGGTCCTACGTTTCCTTAAGATACATCATTAACATTCAAGTTAACATTTGTCGGGTGTGAGTTAACTGATGCAGACTACAAATTTCAGTTGTGAATTGTGCAACATTGTTGTCTCTTTATGTAACGCATCTTAGTTCGTTGCCAAAAAAAAAAAAAAAAAAAAAAAAAAAAAAAAGAACAACTAAACCCTGCTGGCCTTCTGCATGTACAATTTTAGTAGAGGTGCAGTTGAATCCTGTCAGTTAGCCTTATTCAACTTGTCTCATCATTTTTGTATTGATTCCTCTTCTCACACTCCTTAATTTGTAACTTATCTCTACTGCGCAAAATAAAAAAGAATGCATCCTCTACTTCACCAATTTTTGTCCTTTAATAGATTGTAACTGCAATGGATTTTAATATTTTAATACATGACATTACCAAATATTTTGGATCCATTTAGTTGGAATATGTGGTTGCATAATTTTGAATGTAAGGCACAGGTTTCTGAAGCGGCAGGATGTGTGACTCGTGATTGTTGCTAATATACGGCTCAGCCAAAAAGAGGTGAGCGCCTAGCACGAGCCTTACTAAAAACGATCTAGCTAATGAGCAATCTTTCTAAAGCTTAGAAAGATTATATCTCTTTCTACTACTGCAAATGTGCTACTAAAGTTTGTTTTAAGCAATTTTCATCTATGAATGTTCTAGGGGTTGTCTATTTAGTTCTGGATAAAAGTTAAATTGGAATAATATAAAATGGGTTCTATTTGTTTATAGATTAATTGTGCCTTAGATCTTTCTTGTGCTTCATACCATTAATTGAAGTATACTCAAAACAACAAAGGATTAAGCTTCTCTAAAGGCATGACTTCTTGAGTGATTGTCCAGCTTTTAAGCCGTTGAAGGGCTTGCGTCTATTTATATTTAGTTTCAATGCATGCTAGTTTTCTAATTTGTTTTCCTTGATTCGAAGACTGAAGCAGCATATGACCAAATGAGAGTCAAAGGCAAGGCTTGCAAGGTTATTTATCATGTTACATATGAATGTACTTGTGTTGGAGGAAGTGGTGGATTGCATGGTTTGATAGGTGTGACTGCGAATAATATTGATAGGCATCAAGTGTATTATAAGGTTGCCGTTGATGAAGGATAAAAATGCAGGTAGTCAGTTGAGGAAATGGCTGCTTTTGATTGACGTTTTATCCAACAAAAAGTATAACAATTTGTGTTTGTTATCTTTTCCCCTTAGTATATCTTTGTAGGACTTTGTTTGTCATTGAATGTACATAGTATGAAGCTTTATTATGTTGTATGGAAAGGTCTTCTCATTACCTGTTAAATCTTTTTAGTAATCTTATGGTTGTGCTGATAATGAAAAGAATATCATCGGGCATACGCCCGTGCCTAGCACGGGCAACGCACATCTAGTATCCTAAAATATGGAGCTTCACCAGAAAATTATTTTTTCCTAGCCAATGTTTTAGTTCTTTGCCAGCCAAAACCGCCAAACCAAATTGAAAGGACAATCGAATAGTTTCCTCGATGAAATTGTTATCCCTATGTTAAGAAATTAGCATATGAAAACATGAAACGTTAGAATAAAAGTTTCGATCCCAACATAAAACTGTATTTTTATTAGAATTTAATTCCCTCAAAATTGTTCAAGGTTTGGATTAATTCCTCCCACGATAGAATGAAATATTATTCTGCAATATTGGCAATTGAAATTGCAGAATTCAACGAACTCAACAAATAGAGCAGATCACACGACACTTACTTTGTTTTGGAAAACATAATGCAGAGATGAGGGGAGAAAGTTTGCAGATTTTGGTGTCTCAAAAATGAGGTGAAGCCTATGAAGCTATAGCCAACCAATTGGAGAATTAACATGTGCAATAATACCTATTCATAAAGAAGGTGTATGTTCGATAGAAATTGTTTGGTCGCGGATTCCAAATTCGGAAATGACTCAAAAAATGAAAATTAAATAACGGAAAAGAAAAGTAAATTCGGAAATGACTCAAAAAATGAAAATTAAATAACGGAAAAGAAAAGTAAATTTGGTCCAAAAGAATATCAAACAATCAGATCATTTGACCTAATTCGAATTTGAATCCGAAGTCGGGCGGCGACGACGGTGCAAGACTTGCTATCTTCTGAATTCTTTAGAGTTAGAAGAAGTGTTTCTATATATAAGCACAGTAATCCTTCTCTCCTATCCAGTTCAAAAATCACAACACACTTCAAGTTAAACCCAACAAAAATATGTTGAAGAATGAAAAAGTACCACATCGGTGGTTAATGAGATGAGTGGTCTCATTATATGAACTTGGACAATCCCCCCTCATGAGCTAGCTATTGGCGTTTAGTTAGGCTCAAGATCCATTTCTTTACATGGTATCAGAGCAAGACACATTTCACCCTATGTTGAAGAATGAAAAAGTACCGCAACTAATGGTGACCTGAAAACATTTAGTCTCACCTCATCAATTTGTTATCCTCCTTATTAAGTAGCTTACGACAAATGGAATTCTAAATTTTTCTTCATCTCAAGCTCCAATAAGAAGACAAAATGGTAACCACTGAACTAAGGCAAGATTTAGTTTTCCATGTCTGAAGAAGAAAAAGGTTGTGTGTTTGCCGTTGCTGAAGCAGTTCACTGTAATTAATGCACTAGTAGCTGCTAAGGTTACAACCTCATAGTGTATCACCCCTTAGATATGTTGATTCATTTTTTTCAATATGAGAAAATGCTACATTCTCTTTACTATTTTTTATTTTAGTATTCCTTGAGTATTAAGTTGTTAAAAGAAGGGGAAACCCATAAAACCTATAGGATATAAAGGCTCAAATTATAGAAGAAACTGGATGTTGAGAGTAATAGGGAATTATCTTCCAGCAGAGATTCAGTCAATACATGATTGCTATAGTTTCTCCTAATATCTTGCTCTATTAATAGTATTCCTTATATATTGATCTCTGTAAATAATATCCCTGATTCTTTGCTTCTTTCCTTTATTGTACTTATGTAGCCACTGTATAAATAGACTTCTGCAATCAATAATATGGCAAGGGTCTTACCATAATTCATATATGTTATATGGTATCGGTGCCATCCACCATACGACAATTTTTTTCTTCTTTTCTCACAACTAAAAATGCTTTCCTTTATTGTACTCATGTAGCCACTGTATAAATAGACTTCTGCAATCAATAATATGACAAGGGTCTTACCATAATTCATATATGTTATATACAGGGGCGGACCCACGTGTTGCCAAGTGGATTCAATTGAACCCACTTGGTCTGTAAATCTACTGTTTATGTAGGGAAAATCATCATCACATTTTAATATATGAAACCTTTTGAATCCACTTGACACAAAGCTTGGCTCTGGCGCAGCGGTCAAGTGGGTTCAAAAACGCCTTCAGAATGCGGGATCGAACCTCTTTAGACACGCTGCATGTTGTATTTTGTTACTTTTGGCCAATTTTCCTGCTATGCTACAAAGATCAAAGTATTGGCCAACAAAAGTCAGTTAATGTTGATTGGCGGTCAACTAGCTAGCCTTTATATTGTCTTTTTTTTTTTCCAATGTCACCTTTTATATTTTGTTTTCTTACTCAAATTCAATAAAAAATAATTATATAAAATCTATTTTACCTTAAAGAAATTAAAATTTTATAAAATGAATTTTGATACTCTCTTTTATAGTTTTTTTTGCTAAAAGATGCAACTATATTTGTTGAAATTATATATAGTTTATTTTAATATAGTTAATCAGTTTATATTAGTTTTTTAGTTTACAACTTTTTTGTATCGTCTTTTGTTCGTAAATAACAAAATTGGTCATTATGAATGAATTTTGTTAAATTACATAGAGTTAATAGATTTTTTAATTCTTGTTGAAGTAAAACTCTTTTAATTAGATAGTTTTTCTTAAAAAAAAAAAGTAATAGGTTCTTTGTAATTTTTTTTCTCAAGTTGTTTTAAAAGAAATTGAGGGTTGAGTTTAAAATAAATCTATTTTGAGATTACATTATTAACCAAAATATATTGGTTATCAATCCTCATTTATTACGTCGTAATTGAACCCGCTTGTGTAAAATCCTGGGTCCGCCACTGGTTATATAGTATCGGTGCCATCCACCATACGACAATTTTTTTCTTCTTTTCTCACAACTAAAAATGTCCAACGAAACTGTTAACAACACCTCAAATTCTTCTCCTATCTCAACCATACCAATAATAGATTCCTCTAAGCCAACCCAAATTCTCTTAATTAATACCACAACTCTTGCCCCAATCAAACTCACCTCCACCAGTTACTACTCTTGGCATACTCAATGGGATTCTCTTCGTGTTGCTTATGACTTTTAATGCTATGTTACTACAAAACCAGATGATCACCCAAAAACATCCCTATGGACACGACAAGATCGCTTGCTACGCAGTGCCCTTGTCTATATTTTGTTGCCCGAGATAGTTCCTTTTGTAATCTCGGCCAAAACCTCATATGAGGTCTGGTATACTCTTAGAAGCATGTATGCCACCCCAAATCATTCTTACTTGATGAGTCTTCCGTGAAATCCTTTCCAAAGCTTCCAAGGAGAATATGTCTATCATAGCTTATATTCGAAATATTAGGAAACTCTCTGATCAGCTTGTCAATGTTAGTGCACCATTACTTATGACGATATTGTTTTGCATTTCTGAATGGTTTACTTGCATATTATAATTTGATCTCCGCTGCCATTCAAGAAAGAGATACTCCAATCTCTGTTGAAGAATTGCATCAGAAACTTTTGGATTTTGAAGCCCGACTGAATAAAAAGAAAGCCCCATTACCGCACCAATAACGCCAATGTTGCGCAAAAGCAAGGAAATTCCAATTTCAATAGGAATTCTAGGCAGCACAATTACAAACAAGGAAATTCCTCTACTCATTTTTGAAGCACCAACAAGGAGGGAAAGAACCCATCCAATCGTGCCATTTGCCAACTATGTGACATTCCTAGTCATACAGTTAAAACATGTCACCGTCTCCTTGGGATCTTTCCTTGGATGAAACAGCAACAATACCACCTGTCTAAATCTTCTCATGCTCCCCAGGAATTTTTTTTGACAACATCTTCTAGTAATTCTACCAAGTGGCTTTTTTATTCAGGCACATCTCACCATGTCTCTAATGATCTTCAGAGTCTCTCTTTACACTCTGAGTATGATGGTAATGAAGATATAGTGGTCAGTGATGGTAATACTCTTCCCATAACTAATACTGGATCCTTCATTTTGCCTTCTGTTGCTAGACCTTTAACCCTTCAAAATGTTATATGTGTACCAAATATGAAGAAAAATCTTGTTTCTGTGTATAATTTATGTTGTGATAATAATGATTCAGGCAAGCCACTAGTGGAGGGACACCTAGAGATGGTGCATATGAGTGGCCAACCAAATTCTCAAATCAAACCATGACGTACCATACACCACCAAATGTTAATGTTGTTTCTGAAGTTTCTGCTCAACGTTGGCATCAACGACTTGGCCATCCTTCTTCGAAAATGCTATATCATGTTTTGAAGCAATTTTCCTTTTCTGGTTCAATTTTAAATAAAGACTTTGTTTGTAATTCGTGCAAATGCAATAAAATACACAAATTTCCCTTCTCTTTCTCTTCTTACAATTTCGTCCCCATTAGAACTTCTTTACATTGATGTATGGGCTCCAACTCATGTTTTGTTGACAATTTTAATTTTTATTTGATTTTTGTTGATCACTTCACAAATTATATTTGGCATCTTCCCATGCAACGAAAATTTTATGTCTTCATTATGTATCCAAGATTTAAGGCAACGGTAGAAAAGTTCTTTCAGAAACAAATCATCTCTGTCTATTCTGATAATAGGGGCGAATTTATTCATCTTAAGCCGTTATTTGAGCAACATGGAATTTATCATTACTTCACTCCACCTTACACTCCTGAACACAATGCTATAGCAGAATGCCGTCATTGCCATATTGTCGAAAGTGGACTCATATTGCTACATCTAGCTCGCCTTTCCATCTCATTTTGGTCTTTTGCCTTGCAAACGACAGTTTACCTTATTAATAATATGCCTACTCCTATTCTCATCCATGATTGTCTTCTTGAACGTCTCTTTGGTCGTAAACCCAATTACTCCAAACTTAGAGTTTTTGAATGTTCGTGTTACCCATGGCTAAAGCCATATGCCAGACACAAATTAGAGAACCGATCCACTCCATGCATTTTTCTAGGGTATTCTAAGAACCAAAGTGCCTATCTTTGCTATGCTTCAGCCAAATCTAATTTTTTTAATCTCAAGGCACGTTGACTTTGTAGGGGATACATTTCCTTTTCAAAATATTGATTTATAGCAGATCAGTTATAGGGATAGAGTCGTCACCTAATTTTTGAGGGAAATTATATGCATTTGTGTATCTACTCCGTTTATAATCCACGAAACTTATGAGATTCTAGATAAGGGTTTTATTTACCCCGAGGAGAAGGTTTTAAGCACCCCCAGAGCCTATCCAAAGACAGTCCTTAAACGTAATTTAACTGAACACAAGAGAGGAATTATCTATCTGTTTATCATTATTACTACCTGTTTTCAATATATTGTGATTTCACGAAAGCTACACTAGGTGATGATATGCTAAGTATATATAGTGTATACAAAAAATGTATGTATATCAAGTGTTTATAAAGATCGTATATTAAAAGGAATGGACAAAGGAGTGTGAAGAAAACATACCTCGTTCGTATAGTAATGTATTTGTTAGTAAAATGAGTATATATCTGTTGGTACAAAAGGTATATCAATTGGTGTAAAGAATGCATACAACTATATAAAGTATGTATAAAAATGTAAGAGTATGTAAAATCGGTATATCAAGTATATAAAGAATGTGTATCTATGTATTTTAAAAAATGTATGTATATTAAATGTATAAAGAATGTATTTCAAGTATAAAAGAGTGTATATCATACATAAAATATATAAATAATTACATGACTATGTATATCAATGCATAAAGAATGTAAAAAGAATTTAGGAAAACTCACTGGTGCAAAAATTTATAAAAGAATTCAGAAAAAGTGAAGTCGATCTGACTTGTTTCTACTGTTTCGTAAAAGAGTGTTTGTTTAATGAATATCCTATCAAAAGAATTTTAAAAGGTACTAGCAAAAAATAAGTATAAGGAATTATGTATAAAAAATGAGTGAAGACATATAATGCCTTTAAAGAAGAAAATATTTGTAGATGGACGACCTAATATTTACCTAGCGCCAAAAATGTGGATTTAAATTAACTAAAATGTGTATTAATTAATCCAATTATAAAGAGGCGTTTTCGGCCTAAGGCTTGCTAAAGAGAATGACAAGCTTTAAATTGAACATGTAAGGAGACAAGTAAAAGGTATCTCCCCCGGACATTCAAAAATAAAGTTTCACTATACCACGAGTTTATGCGTTGTACAATTTTAAAGAACATGGAAAGCAAATACAAAAAGTAATTCAATGAAGGTATTTTGGGTTCCTTTTGAGTGTCGTCCTCGGGAGTTCCTTCCAAGTGTCGTGGTCGGGATGTATCTCCATATACCTGTATAAACACTTAATAAAGTGTTAATAAGAGAATAAATAATTATCGAATGAATAAAAGAAGTAATAAATAAACCAAATATAAAAACCCGTCTTTTGTATAGGGAGGCCTTGGAAATCATACGTAAATTTCTTAATTAGCTAGTCGGGTGTAGTGTTTGCCCAAACCAGTTTAAATAAAGCGATAAAAGAGGCAACAGTTCCGGGCAGCGCGATCGTAGCGAGTCGGCCAAGAAAGGTTAAACACAATACCATTGGCCGCCAGAGTAGTATTTTCTGGACACAAAACCAATAAAAGAAATGTTAACACAGTCCGATAATATAGCAATTTTAGCAAGACAGCAGTGGGTCACCAAAAAAACAAAATAACACAGTCAAACATCGAAATACTTTATATTAATTAAAAGTATTATAAACCCCAAAACTTGGTCTTAACTAGTACAAGAGCTACTAAGAGAATACATTAATCAAGTACTGACATAGCCAAACTCTAAGTAAAGGAATGAGAAACTGTCCATTGAACCGAAAGCAGATAGTATAACATAAGAAGGGATTCAAGGTTGCAGATCCGACTAATAGCTCACCCAAAGTCTCTGACGAACATCCTCAAGATCAGTCACAAGGTGTCGAACAATAACCTGGATCAACTCTGCACCCCACAAGGAGTGCAACAAGAGTAGTATGAGTATAACACTAGCACTCGTAGGCATCATAGGCCTACAACAATTAGATAACACATATAAATAGGAAGAAATTAACGAGCAAAGTAGATAAGCAATCAAGTACAGTCACAAAACATGTTCGAGTACAAGATCCGTCCAAGTGTATAAAAATGCCAAGTAATACAGTCAATAATGTAAATGCAATGGAATGCAACGCAATGCCCCCTGGCCACCTCTCGAATTACACACATGCTAAGGGTTATGCCTCAAAGTCATGACCCATGGGGACCTGCGTAGTCCACGTACCACATTGCTCTCTGGCAAATACCTCGGAAGCTATCAATATAACTCGCTCTCCAGAAAAGACCTCAGAGGTTATCAATAAAATTACTTTCTGGCAAAGACCTCAGAAGCTATCAATCCACTCGCTCTTCGGCAAAGACCTCGGAGGCTATCAATCAACTCGCTCTTCGGCAAAGACCTAGGAGGCTATCAATCACTTTCTTTACCATCACATCAGTCATATATGAAAAAAGAATGCATGACATGCATGAAATCAATTGCAATAACAATGCAAATCATAAAGTAAATAAATGCATGTCACGAATGCAAGTCACAACTTAGTTCAATAATCTTATCCTTCCATTTCCATGTCATATATGAGATATCAAGTGACAGGAATAGATGAATCAACAATCACAACTTATTAGCAAAGATAGCGACAAGCCCACATAACAACATCAATACCAAACCAGTGGATTTATCACCACAACCATGCCTTAAGGCCCAACATTAGTTTCCCGTCAATATCTACCATTACATACTATTCTCTAATCGAAGTCTAACAAAGGTAAATCATAACCTACCTCGAAAGCCTAACAGGTGCCAAGAACCTCAAGTTGAGAGCCTCTGAACGATTAAGGTCTAGCAATTATGCATTCTACGTTAGAACATGAATCCATGAATACCCATAATGCCATATTTCTAAATGAAAACCAAACATACCACCCCAAAAATGACCCGGGCCCACAAGGGCAAAATTGGTACTTTAAGTCAAATTCACCCTACCCATAGTTGAATTTGTCAGACCCTTAATTATTGTCAATTTCTAATCACAATTGGGCATTCAATTCCATTATTTACCCAAATTCCAAAATGTTCTAATGACCCTAAATCAATTCATCAAAAATTCGAATAGAATTGGTAAATTAGTGATAGAAGACTTTACCCAATGTTTAATAGGTCTTAATCCACAAGATAGGTTTGAAGGCCTAAGTCTAAGCATCTAAGCTTATAAACCCATATTCTTAGAAGTGGGTTTAAACCCTAAGTCTTTTCTATCTTTAATCATGAAAGGAAAGGTAAAATAAAGTAAAGAATCATTGATAATAACTAGGATTAAACTTAGAAACTTACCCTCATGAAGAAGCGTGAATTGCTCCTCTCAAATCTCCCAAAACCAAAGTGTGGAACTCAAATTGTGTGAATGGGAAAATAAAACTTGAAATGAGGACTTATAGACTTATTCAGCGATCCTCGTAGGCGTGAGACATTTTCCGCACCTACGAGGCCAAATGGTACAAGGGACCTCATGGTTGCGGGCCTCACTTAAGACCTCCAGATCGCAGGTGTGAAAGGACACCCACAGGTGTGACTCCGCACCTGCGCAACCATGCCCGCAAGTGTGGTGCGCTAGAATCCTGAAATAAAAAATTAACTCTCAATACTTCCAATCCAACACTTGAAACTCATACGGAAATTTCCGAGCACTAACCCAAAAAACACCTCTATCATAAAACAAGCTTCAAACATGTTCGCGCACTTGGATTTCTCAAAAGAGATCACCTTGACCTGGTGTTGACTTAAGTCAATCCTAATCAAACCAAAACTAACATCCCAACCATAGACCTAAAACACAAACGGACACCTCGGAACTCAAATCAAAAGCTCAATTAATTCACAAATCCCATTTTGGACCTAAAGAAACTATCAAAATTCCATTCCGAATGAAATTTCTCGAAAGTAAACTATTGGTCAACTCTTTCCACTTATTCAACTTAGAAGACTCTAAAGTCCTCAAAACCAACCAAGACTTGCCCGATGATCTCGGAAACCGCATCACCCATCCCCGTAAGCTCTAAATACAAGAAGTCAGACTATGGGAAAACTTTATTTTGGAAGGAAAATAGTGAAATGCCTAAAACAATCGAACGGGTCGTTACACTTAACTTCAAGATTTCCAAAAAAAAAATTCTTACCCAAAAGCATCGGGAATCGTGCCATCTATCTCCGAAAGTCATAACATCAAAGCTAACAAAATAAACAAACTTCTAATCCGAGCTTCATTTCTCCTCATGATCATCTTTTCACCATAAATAGGCATATTAAATTCTAAAACCGACTTAATTGTCAAAATCCAACCAAAGATCATGTCCTCTATAAGCTGAAGATGTATCATGTCCGATTTAATTACCTTTCTAGTTCTTCTTATGCCTATCTCTACCTATCTTAAAATCTGCTATAGTCAAACTCGCACACTTCCTAACTGGTGTCTCCACACACCTCCTCTTCACATGTCTGAACCACCTCAGTCTCGCTTCCCTCATATTTTCTAGCATGGAGGTCACTCTCACCTTATCTTGTATAACTTCGTTCACAATACTGTCTCTCATAGTATGCCATCCACCTGAGCATCCGCATCATGGCTACCTTCGTCTTCTGAACGTGCGCATTCTTGACGGGAAAGTACACTGCCCCATAAATCTTTATTATTAAGTTTCTTTGTTTTGTTGGTCTCAATCTTAATCATTCTAATCTTAACAATTAACTGCCTTTGTTTTTTTATGTTGTAATCACTTAATGGTTTCAATAGATCTGGATAATTAAGATTTTTAACAAAGTATTAATATCATTAAGAATTTTCTTCAACGATTTCTAAATGACCATTCACGAATTCATCTATTCAGCGCTACCTCTATCACCCACCATTAACAACTGCTGCCATCAGCATCTACCATTATTGTCACGACCTATTTTGCTTAAGTCGTGCGGGGACTTATCTTCCCACCTCAGTAATCGAACCCTCAACCCAACAATAAAACAAATACATCAAAGAATGGAATTAAGCAACATAATAGAATAAATACGTAAGTCTCATGATATATATATATATATATATATATATATATATATATATATATATATATATAAGTAGTAGAATAGTGCGGAATGCAAGAACTCCCTCGGGGTCTAGTCTGAAGAACACAAGAGCATCTAAAAGGGAAATAATACAATCCAAAATACTAATACATAAAGTGTCTATGTCTCTGAATAGAATGGGAAATAAAGATAGAAAATTCTTCAAGGTAGCGGACGACCATGCTCACCCTGGAAACTCGAAGAGGAAACTGAAGCGACTATCAGCCACGCGTCACAAAAGTGGATCCAACCTGATACTTTGCATTCATAAAAGAATGCAGCTAGTGCAAGTCAGTACAAACAACAGTCATGGTAGGCATCATCGGCCGACTAAGCATAGCTAACATAACTCAGATAATAAGGTAGATAAGCAAATAAACCAACAAGTATCCGTCATCGCCTATGTAAAGCATCTAATCCCAAATGTTCGAAGTCCGAACATATCCAATCCAATTCAATCATCGCAATACAATACGAAACATCTCAATCAAGTCATAATGCAATCCAATGCAGTAGTGTATGAATGCAATGCCATGCCATGCAAATGTGGTGTACACATGTACTCCAGACGGAAATATCGACGTCTTGGTAGCACAACCCAGCGTGACGCGTGAAGTCTAAGTGCTACTTGTCATGCCCCGAACCATGGCATGGGCGAAACACGGTACTCGGTGCCTTACTACATGTGACCGAGCGAACCACATGGCTTGCTGAATCATAATGAGACATATCATAAGCGGAATAAGACATGAATGTAGTGAGCCTTTGTAAAACATAGTAAGTCATAATATTAAATAGAAATACTTGTTTAAATCAGGAATGCGGATAATATCATAAATGAGCCAAGATGGCTAACCGACTCTGATAGTCTGACATAACAAAACTGACTTGTCTAGTCTATGAAACCTCTATTATGAGTCTCGCTGAAAAACCTACTTGCTAGGACAAGGCCCCCAGCATACCTTAAATGCATAGCTCATCATAAAATAAAAAGTTGACTAAACCTCGAATGAGATGGGGCTCATTAATAAGCTGATAAGTCTGAAGCCCTACTGAGCAGGTGCATCGTCCTGTAAATCTGAATCTGCATCGTGAAATGTAGGCCCCGGGCAAATAAAAGGGGACATCAACACATTGAATGTACTGCTAAGCAACTGAATGAAATAACATAGGACATGGAAATAACATAATAGAGACTGAATTGAAACATGATCATGAAAATGAATATCTGATATGGACATAATTACATATATATAATATGGGTAAAAACATTTTAAGTTGGGAAAGCAATAAATATATAATCGACAACATGGTCTAGTACTTGCGTCCTACCAGCAAAACACTCACACCTTGCTAGGGTAATGAGATTTAAACATGGCATGAAAGGATCCAGTCATTATTAGAGATCGTCCAAAGCATGGTGGAGCGATCCTCATCCTACGGTGGCTACGTAGTTTCGGGCTGTTTGAAGCCTTCTCGATAATTAAAGCAACTCCCAAAAACATGCACATGTAAAAATAAGTGGCACTTGCTGCCCATGGTTTCATGAATCATAACTTGCTTGTACGTGGATATCATGAATTATAACTTGCTTGCATGAACTTGTAAAACATAGTATTTTCTTGAAAAATATCTTAGCATATCATAACTTGCATGTAAGAACCCATGGAATGAGATATATGTGTTTTCATAGATTACGGAGTGATTCTCAACAATCATATGGAGTTATTAAGAACAAAATGATAGAATAATAGTAATTCATACATAATACAACCATGGACATGGACCTAGGGTTATCATGAACATGGTTAAAAACCCTAGTTTTCGTAAAGCTTCATACTTTATAGAAGAAGAGGTGTGGGGAAGAACAATGATGTTCCCACACGTAGATAGTAACCCTACGTACCTTAATCACTCCAAAACTTGAGTAAAGACTTGAACTTTGAAGAAGATTTCCAAAATCTTGAATCTTGAACCTTGAGATGATTTTTCTTGAAAACCCTAAGTTAGGAATGATGATTTCTTGTTTAGATTAAAAAACTATATATTAGAATTGACTTGGAATGATTAGAATAGGCTTACCTTGGTGTTCTTGATGATGGAAGAGAGTAGGAGGTCGTTCTAGGGCTTGAAGGAATGAAAAATAATGACTTGGACTGATATGGACGAATATATACTGTTCTGGAACATTAAATTTTACTCCCGACAAAATACAGGCCCGTATTTTGAAAGATAGGCCATATTTTGTTTGGACTGCTCTGCGACTCTTCACTAAAATGGTCATAACTCTTTGCACAAATGTCCGTTTGACCCGCACAATATACCGTTGGAAAGGTATGTATTTCAAAGATCTACAATTTTCATCAAGGAAGTTTTTCCAAAATCCAATCACATTGTTAAATATGGGCCGTATTTCAAAATATGGTCTGTATTTAACAATGCATGTCCCTCAAGCCAAATTCCAGAATGCTCAGTGATCTTAATGCCAACTTACGATTTGAAATACGGGCCGTATATTAAAATACGGTCTATGTTCTGGGGCGTAAACCCCCACCTGACAACTGAAGAGAAAATTCCAATTCCCACATTCTTTATTTGGTTTTCTAAGTCTAGAATCATGGTCAAAGCTTAGGTTAAAGGTATGGGGTGTTACACCACCCATCCGGATCTTTGGCGAACAGACAGATGGGACCTCGGGGGGGTTCTCACCGGCACTACCCTGGGGTACCCGCGGAGTCCATGCACTATCAACGATTCCGAAACTAACATCGGATATCGACTATGCAATCAACGATTCCGAAATTAATCATCGGCATCGGACTCTCAAGTCACTCAAGTAAAAGAGTTTTATCAACTATCCATTTCACTCAATCAACGATTTCGGGATGAACATCGGATATCCGCCTCTCACGTCACTCAAGTAAAACTGAGCCCAACTCATCAAGTGTTTCATCAATGTCATCAATATCTCAACAATGTATCATGAAAATGAGAGTGCGTGCAATGCATGTATCAACATCAACAATCATGCTCAATATCACAAGTACCAACAATGGGCACGTCAATGATATATCAAAATCACAAATACCAACAGTGGGTATACCAACAATATATCTGAATCACCAATACGAAGAGTGAGTATGCTAACAATATATCTGAATCACAAATACCGACAGTGGGTATGCCAACAATTTATCTGAATCACAAATACCAACAGTAGGTATGCCAACAATAACGAAACCCAGACGATAAAAAGAATCCAATATCTATCAACAATTCATGGCGTCAAGCCAACACAATAAGATAATCAAACACAATAAAACGGGGTGGCTACTCCCAACACACAACAAGGCCCAACCTAAGGCAATATCCAACCCAACTTCATACTCGAAGGTTCACATGTTGTCTCCAACAATATAATCTAAATATGTGCTTCACTACACGAAGTCTCACCAAAGGTAAGCCATAACCTACCTGGATGGCCGAACCGCAACACCAACAACTCACTCATTTGCCTTGCCTTTCCGCCGAACCTCAGAACCAAAGTAGTCTAAGCATAATCGAATTCTAGATTAGAAATCATGAAGAATGATACTAATATTGCTACTATTCAAATTAGGTCAATCCTAGCCCTAGAAATTGGGGGGAACGGACCTACAAGGGCAAAACGGGAAATTTAAAAGCAAAATGACAAATTAAGTACTAGATGATCATAACCCAACCACTAATTGCTGATTTAACTCAAGGATTAGCCTAGTTTATGATTTCAAGCAAAACCCCCCAAATTGGGTATAAACCTTAACTCTTTGATTTTGAAATTTAACACTAGAAAGGGAAGATATATGATTAACAAGCTTAGATTCCTTAAAATTTAACATAAACATCATCAATTTATCATTAATAAACCTAGGGAAAATGTTCATCAAAACCCTCTTTCAACTTCCATCACTACGGGTTTATTAAAGGGAAGGAGGGAAATCTAAGATGATTATGATTAAAGAAAGAGTAAAGGAATAAGCAAGGTTTACCTCCAAGAATATCTCTAAAAGGTCTCCAAGAACTGTTCTCCAAAGCTCAAATTTCTAAATGGAAAATAATGAAGGTCTAAAGGCTTTTAACACTTCATTAAGTTTACACACTACCTGTCACCCGCTTTAACGGCACTGGGACCGCCCCTGCGGTGCTGCTTCAGCGGTCAAGACAGAAAGTCTTGGACCGATCCAGCGGTGCTAGTGCCGCCAAAGCAGGCACCAGACACTAGAAAACTCCCCCAAGTTTAGCCAATTGATCCGATTTTCCATCTAGTTTCCGAGGCCATCTGCTCACATACCATACACATAGACACACATAAAAACACGCTACGAACGCGCCCGCGGCCTCGGAACTCCCAATGGAGGTCTTGTTGACCGAGTCAACCCTCGATGTCTAAATTTCAATTTCCCAACCGAAGTCCTAAAATGCATCTGAGTGCATTGAGAACTGAATCAAATACACACACGAGTTCTAAACGAACATTCGAACCTCTTGGAATCGACGAAATTCCAAGGAAGGTCCGTTTACCCAAAAGTCAACTTTGGGTCAACCATTTTTTTCCACTTTAAGCCTATATTTCACAAAGTTGCCTAATCCGGCCTAGACACCTAGGGAAGCGTGTCAACAGTCTCCTCGGGTCAAAATTGAGCTAATCAATGCTCGGGAGTGGTGAAAATGCCGAAAAAACTATAATGACCAAACGGGCCGTTATAATTATCAACTACTACCACCCACCACCCCTCAGCCAGAACCACCATCACAGTCAATTACTACAATAAGTTGCCGCTATGAACTACCACCATCACCACGAACTACTACACAAAATATCACCATTAGCCAACACCTATCCAGTCATCACCCACAATGACCACTACTACCTAGTCATCACCCCAATTAATCCCCATATAATTTTCTAAAAATATTTTGTTGATATAGTATTAAATTAGTTTAGTATTCTGATTAGTTTTGACTAATTACTTTTTAAATAAAGACATATTTTATACATTCAGCTGTTAAAAAATAAACAATTTTATTTTTGTAAGTATTTAGATCTTAATAAAACATCTGAATATTCAGATGTATTTTCAGATTCAGACATTTAAATCTTAATGCACATCTTAATATTCAGATCTGTATTCAGATTTAGACATCCAAATTTTAATACACATCTTAATATTCAGATATTTATTCAGATTCAGATATCTTAATCTTAATAAAATAAATGAGGCCTTAGTTGTACATTGGTAAAATTTACAACCAAACATTGTACTAAAATTTTATACCAGAGTTATTCGACCTAATACATCCTACTGACTAACCAATATGGTAACTAATTCACTAACTAAGCTCTTGGTAACAACCCAAAATATTCTCTTCCAAGTAAGCTTCAGCTAGTACATTAAGCAATATAGCTTGTATCATTCAACAGGTTTCATGTGCCACTTGAGGTTTTTTTTAATACTTATAGACTAATTAAATAAAATATCTTCATTTCCTTCATTTTAGCCAATATTGAATCGCCAATTAGACATTGACACAATGACATGTTGCTGCGGCGGGGCGGCTAGTTGATGTTTTTGGGGAGGTCACGTATTTCGACTGTTGGCTCTTCTTGGAGGCCAACCTTTACATATTAATACTCTCTTATCTCAATTTATACTATACTTTTTTGTTAATCAGTCCAAAAAAGGATGACATATTTTTATATTTAATAAAAAATCAATTTTAAATTTAGCCTTTTACTTTTAATGAAATGATTTCTAGCTACACAAATTTCTATGATTTGTTTTAGCCGACAAGTTTTAAAAGTCTTTTTTTATTTTATAAACTTTGTGTCAAATCAAACACCTTCGGATAAAATGAGACCGAGGATAATATATTAATACTCCCTCCGTCCCATATTAGTTGGTTACTTTCTCTTTTACACCCCTTTAAGAAATCATAAATGAAAGTGTATTTTTATTATATTACCCTTATCTTTCTCCAATAAATTACACTCTAATCAATATTGGTTACTTTGAAAAACAATTAATGTTAAGGATAAAATAGAAAAAAATTAATTAATTGTATCTTGGTTTTGTAAATGAATAAGTATTTTGGGACAAATATTTTTAGTAATGTGGGCAACTAATATAGGACGGAGGGAGTATTATGTTTCTGTTATAAACTATTTGTCAAGTTATATTTTGGATGTATTATTAATGACTACACAACTAGAAGTGTAAATTGTATCACTTGACTTAAAGTGATAAATACAACTTCCACTTGCAAGTTGTTTCTTAGTTGTACCAAGTCGTATCCATCAAGTTGCACAATTTGTATATTGTAGGTTGAGAGGCAAAGTTCTTGTATAAATAAAGAGCTTTGCCTTCTCATTTGTAACATCAAGAAAAGATGATAATATAATCTCTCCCTCCTCTCTACAAAGTTATTGGTTTACTTCTCTTGTTTATTTTCAATTATATATAGTTTCATAATACGTTATCAGCACGAGCCTTTAGCCAAAAGAACTAATACTCTCCAAATATGGAGCTTCGCACTGGGTGCAGAAATTCTCTGTTACTTAAGTTTTCCAGGTTTGGTTATCAAAGTAGCATGTTTACTGATATATTTCAAATCTAAATATGATACCAAGGAAGTGATCTTCCCGATTAAGTTATGCGTGTTGCACTACTTTGATATCTTTTTGAATACATGTTAATATTAAGATACTGGAAAATTTCTGTCTAAATACATGTTGAAAAACATGGACATGCAGACTATTATACATGTAAGGATATTAAATCACTACGAGCATAGTTATGGTAGTAATTACTATATGATTATAGAGTGATACAGCCATAACTCTGTTGCCAACGCTATGATCAAGTACTGATGTGGCAAACGATTGTTATCACAGTATTCTCATTTGATTTATCCTTTTAGAAATTTATTAAAATACTGTCTATCTTTTGTTTTCAATTTATTTTGGAGTCTCATTATCACTAAGATTTACATTTACAACCACCCGAAGTGGTGATATAGTCATAATCCGCTTAAGACTTAAAGTTACGCCTATGACCACTAGAAGTGATAATAATTTCATAGGCTTATTGTAATTATAACTTAAGATATGTTAGAGAAAGTTCTCTACATTATATGTATGCCTCAATTTGCTCCTAAAGTAGTAATATCTCAAAAGAGGTTCTAAGCTATCATATTTTGATATGCTTAAGGCACGTTCAAATATGTTCCATTCCTGAAGAATGAGAACTTTTGATAAATATTACAAATGCAGCTCCATACTCTGCAGTGAATGTGACAATATGTAGTAAAACTTATAAATATGGACGTGCCCTTGATTGTGAAGATGTCACGACTCACCTCGGGAAGAGATAGAATAATTGAAAAAAAAAATCTAAATATTCTATGCTTTACTCTCAAAGTATTAACTCCGAAATCTGCTTCTCAAGTGGCAAACTCAGAAAGTTTCTCCCAAAGTAGCAAGCTTTGAACTCTACTCCAAAAGTAGTAGAACTTTGAGCTCTACGTAGTAAACTTTTATCACTGCTCCCAAAGTAGTAAGAGTCTAAATTCTACCCCCGAAGTAGTAAAACTCTGAGATCTACTCCTGAAGTAGTAAAACTCTGAGATCTACTCCCGAAGTAGTAACTGTTCTGAAATCGACTCCCAAAAGAGTTAAGCTCTGGAATATACTCCCGAAAGAGTTAAGCTCTCAAGACTACTCCCGAATTAGTAGAACTTTAAAATATACTCTTGAAGTAGTAAGACTTTGAGATTTACTCTCGAAATAGTAAGCCTTTAAAATTTATTCTTGAAGTAATAAAACTTTAAACTTTACTCCTGAAGCAGAAAGAATTGGTAACTGAAGCAATGACTTCTTGTGCTTCAGTAAAATAACGAGCTATATATGAACATTGTTTATCGTGCACATTCGAATAATTTAGTTTTACTTCTCGAAGCTCATGAAAAATTTACCACAGTCTACCTCCTGTAGAGATAAAATAACAAAGAAAATAAATGTGTACAAAAGTCATTGCAACATGTACCTGTCATACGTAGAATATCTCAAATAAACGTATTAAGTATCATTCTATAAAGAAAGCAGAGTAGAATGTTTCTACTATGAGCACATTGATACATTATGGTTAGTTCTTATTGATTTCCTCGAAGGAAATAACAATTAATGTATCTTTTCATGAAGAATGTGATTACTATGTGATTTCCGATTTGATACAAAATATTCAATTGTTAATGGTTAATCTCTTTGCAGGAGATATTGCAAATACTACAGTTTAGAACTTAACATTTACTTTTTGTAATTTATAAATTTAAATTGTCTTTAAATTTCTATTTGATTATTATTTTCTTTCACGATTATCAGCAATGACTAACCAAATCTTCTTTCATGGTACAAACAATATCTAAGCACTATTTGGTAATTAAAAAAAACTAATTATCAAGGGCTCCAAAAAGGTAATTGTTTGCTTACAAGATTCATGATACCAACAGTCTTCAAATAATATCTGATGATGGTAAGTAAATTAAAGTCTCTTAAAGAGGTTATATATGATAGCACCATTCATCTTAGATCGTAAGTGGTATGATCAAAACATAAATTAAAGTAAACATGTAGTTTAATTGTAATAAAAATGGTTATCATATTAAGACGACAAATGATTGGAAGATTGAATATCTTCAAGTTTCTCTAGATAAGAAATGCATATGTGAAACGTTAACCGAGCATGTTAAAATCTCACATGCCGCAATAAATCAGAAGTTTATTGATATAAAACCTCATGCAATGGTAAATCAGAAGTTTACTAAACTAAATAGCACAGGTCATAGTAAACTTGGAGTACAGATAATTTTATCAGTTGACATGAAATGACTGTATTGATTTGAATTTGATGTGCTAATTGAGTAGTCGATGAATATATTGAAGAACTACAGGATTCTTCAAGATTTATTTTGTAATGGCTTATTCTCATGACAGTTGATTATACCAGCTAATGTTGGGACTGAATCCCCCTAAATTCTAGAAAATATAAAAGGTGAATATGGGTCTGTTCATCTACAATATGATGCATTAAATAGATGCATATATGAGATAGTCATAGGTGCATTTATCGTCAACCAACAGTTTGACATTTACAAAGTTGCTTGCTCAGAATAATTGAGTTAAGAGCACAATTTTCAGATTATGTAATCAAGACAATTCATCTTGATAATACTGGTTTATATCAAAGCTGATTTGGTGTTGAATGCCTCTAATAAATGGCTAAACCATTACTTATGAGAAAAAAAATTCATGTGTTGGTTTGTAAATGATATATTGCATACAACAACACTTATTTACAACAGATTAATAAATTATGATTAATTACCCCCTCTTAATTGGTTCAAGGTCAGGAACCGTGATTGTCCATCTAATAAGTTTTGATGTGTGGTATGTGATTAATGGAACTACCACGATCCACACAGATGGTTCTCCGAATAACGTGGGGATATATGTTAGTTTTTCTAACATAAGGGGGAGATATATAAGCAACTAAGAAATATGTTGTGAATTATCATCAGTATGGTCCTCATTCAAAAGATAATTGAAGTCAAATGTCGGAAGCATTTGCTGACCCAAAATTAATCTCATATTTCTGCTGCAAATGCTCCTATTGAATGTCTCTGAAGAACAAGTCTACAACATACATGAAGCACGGTAGATGAATCAGTTCCAACTACAATAACCTTGAAAAAGGTGAGGAGCAAATGATTTAAAGGATCATAATAAGAAGGCAATGTCCTCTTGAAGAGCCTATGACATAACACTTCATGAAACCTTATGAGGTTCAGGTACCTGAAAATAATGAAGTGATGAGATCTCAGTAATTTATGTCAAATTGCGAACCGATACGAATGATATCTCGTCGACGGTATATTTGATACAATATAGTGCACAATATTATATAAGATTGTGAGGATCTAAATTCTACGTCTATAATAGCATACTAACATCGAAATGATTTTCAAGTGGCATGATGCATCCTGATAAGTGTAACGTTTATTGGACCTGCAGTCCGGGCATCAGAAGATGTCACGTCATTTAAACACTAAATAAAAGTTGTCTCAACTTATATGGCTGACTTGACAAAATTTATATGAAAATTTTAGGATTCAAAATGCCTGAAGCATATACATTTTTTTGAAAAATTTATTTATAATCCTTAATATGAATTAAATGAATCAAGGTCAATAAATTGGAATCACCTTAATGATTATTCATTGACGAAAGCATGGACGGAGCCACCTTAGGCGAAGGGTGGCCAGGTGCACACCTTTCGCCGGAAAATTACACGGTATACATAGGTTAAATGCTCGCTATTATGAGTATATATTTAATTTTTCACACCCTTAACACTACGGGGTCGTTTGGTACGAAGGATAAACATAAATAGTCCTGCGATAAGAATTTAGCAATTCCTTATCCCTTGTTTGGTTAGTAATTAAGGGGTAAGTTATCTCAGGAGTAAAAATAGTACCGGAATAACTTATACCTGCCATAGGGCAGAATAAGTTATCCCCGAATAAGGAAGAAACTTCTTCTTTTTAGAAATTATTCAATGTACAATACTTTTAGTCCAACATACCAATCAGTCAATAAAAAATAACTCTAGAATAACTAATCTCAGCATAACTTATCCCAACGTAATTAATCCCAATATAACTTATCCCAGTGTAATTTATTTTTGAACCAAACGACCCCTACAAGTGAGAAGAAAATTTGCACACCCTTCGCCTAATTCCTGGCTCCGCCACTGGACGAAAGGTACAAAGATGACTCTGTATAACCTTATCTCTTTATAATAATCAAAATCTTTCATATTGTTCTGCAAGTTGATGACTTGAATATTATTGAGCTCTTGAAGAGTTTGTAAAAGCAGTAGATTATCTACTAAAAAAACTAGAAAATTAAATTAGTCCTAAAGTATCATATCTTTGTGCAATTAATACATTTAATATCTTGATATAACTTTGGACATGATATAGTTTTTTAGTCCTACATGGAGATATTGAAGTAAGATCAATTGCATCTTGCAAATGAAAGGCCCAACATGAATGTGTTTATCCCAACACATATTGTCAAGCTTTTGAATATACGGGTTATTCATATGATCGAAGTACAAGTTTGATCAAAACATGTTATTTATGCCCATGCGGGGTTACTTTCATACCATGTTCCACATGACAAGATAACAACAGTTTATAAAGCAAACCAGGAATGGTCTTGATGTGATTCCAACAATATTATATGACAGCGATGCAACTCTATCAAGAGATGGTGGCATGGGTGATCAACCAGTTCGTTCAAATGATGATTTGATAGATTTAATCATAAAGGTACTGCCAACCTCAACATACAATAAGTTGATATTCAAGATCGTAGTATATCATCGATAAGGATCAAGCAATGCTTTAACCAGGGGGAGTAAAATACGCGCTGCACTCTTTTTTCCTTAACAGGGTTTTGTCCCATTGGATTTTCTTGATAAGGTTTTTAACGAGGCAGCCAGAAATGCGTATTACCAGATATGTGTACTTTTTTTTGCTTCACTAGAATTTTTCACTGGATTTTTCCTAGTAAGGTTTTAACGAGACACGTATCTATTAATAAACATCCAAAGAAGAGTGTTAGAAACTATTTGTCAAGTTGTATTTTGGATGTATTATTAATGATTATACAACTAGAAGTGTAAATTGTATCACTTGACTTAAAGTGATAAATACAACTTGCACTTGTAAGTTGTTTCTTAGTTGTACCAAGTTGTATCCATCAACTTGCACAAGTTGTGTTGAGGCAAAATTCTTCTATAAATAAAGAGATTTTCCTTCTCATTTGTAACATCAAGAAAAGATGATAATATAATCTCTCTCTCCTCTCTACAAAGTTATTGGTTTGCTTCTCTTATTTATTTCCAGAGTTTCATAACAATTTCTACCTACTTTTTTTCTACAATAACTTAGATCCCATTTGGATTGGCTTAAAAAAAGTAGTTTTTAAGCACAAAAATGTAAAAACACTTTTTAAGTAATTGAGCTGATTTTATAAATAAACAGTTACTAGTTTGGATAGAATTGTACCGAAATTAACCCCTTGGATTATTAATACCGAAGGTGGAGGTTAATGCTCGCTCATTATTTTTTTTCAGTTAAATGAGGCAACCAATTGAGTAACTCCATTGCTCTTCACTCCATTAATTTACTGTAACATTGTTTTTTTCCCGTTAAATGAGGCAATCAATGGAGTTACTCCATCAATGGAGTAACATATTATGCATTAATGTACTGTAAACACGTTAGCCTTCAAATGAGGTAAACTTATTAGAATGCGTCGGTACTAATCAATGGAGAATATAAGAAGAAGAAGAAAGGAGCCTGGCGTAAGAGTTTATATTTTAGAACAACAACAACAACAACCCAGTGAAATCCCACATCGTGGGGTCTGGAGAGGGTAGAGTGTACGCAGATCTTACTCCTACCAATGTAGGACGGCTGTTTATATTTTAGAAGTTATAAGAAAATATAAGGTATAAAAAGGTTATATACTTGGTCAAAGCTAAATAGCTTTTAAGCTAAAAGTAATGATTTTGACTTATTTTAAGCATTTTTCTATTTTTTCAAACACTCCAAACAATTAAAAAAGGCTTATAAGCTGGTTTTATCAGTTTATAAACCAATCCAAACACCCTCTCAATGCACTTTCAATTTTTTCTTACTTTTGTCAAACACAGCAAATGTATCTTCTATATTTTGTACCTTTCGGGCCCCACTATTGACCGTAGGGCTTACCGTTAATTTTACGCAAATCATAATTACTACTCCCTCTATTTCAATTTATGTGAACCTATTTCCTTTTTAATCCGTGTCAAAATGAATGACCTCTTTCCTAATTTGAAAACAAATTCACTTTATGAAATGATTTACAGCCACACAAATATTCAAGACTTATTTTGAACTACAAGCTTTAAAAGTCTTCACTTTTTCTTAAATGTCGTGTTCAGTCAAATGAATTCACGTAAATTGAAACGGAGGGAGTATTATTTTTAACAGCAAATCACGACTCTCTCACCCTTTTACCATTATAGATCTTTTAAACTTAGTAGAAAAACTTGTTGGAAAAGATAAAGTGGAGTTATAATTTTTGAAGGTTTAGGTTGCATCTAACAATTAGAAGTTGACGGGATTGATAATAGAAGGTTATATATCAAACTTAGAGTCATTTAGAGTTGATTTGAATTAAATTTGAAGAAAAATTGTGTTGGTAAACTCTTACACAAGAAGTTATAGTGACTCGTCAAATTTTGTAACCAATTCTAGCTATTTATCGACATTTGTGGTCATATTATATATAATGCCGCGGATCTGTCAAAATAGCTGACAAAGCAATTTGAGAAATGAATTTGAACATAGCCAACATCTGCGGTCAAAATTTTGGCGCTTCACCAATAGGCCAAAAAACCTGGCGATTGTTGTGACAAGGAAATTTTTTTCTGCCAATTATTAAAACCTGGCCGCAAATCTATTCTTATAATTTTTTGGACAAAGGTGCAAATATACCCTTCAACTTTGCGATTTAGAGCAGATATATCCCAGTTAAAAAAAGTGGAGTATATATACCCTCGTTGTTACAAAATGGTGCAAATATACCCCCACCCTTACACAAATAGCTCAAATATGCCCTTTTCGCTAACAAAATATTTTTTAAAAATCATTTAGCTTATTTTTTAATTAAAAAAATGCCATGTGGCTTTAAAAAAAAAAGTTTACTCATTTTTTTAAGTAGACATATTTTTCTAACGCCACATGGTAAATTATTTTCTGGTGGTTTGAGTCTAGTTTATTTAAAAAAATATCTTCGTGGTTTTAAATAAAAAAAAAGTCTGCACATTTTTTAAACAAACTAGACCCGACCCACCAGAAAAAAAAATTACCATGTGGCTTTAGAAAAATATGTCTACTAATAATAAATCGGTAGACCTTTTTTTTAAAGTCATGTAGTATTTTTTTTAATTAAAAAATAAACTAAATGATTTTTTTTAAAAAAAATTGTCAGCAAAAAAGGTATATTTGCAGCATTTTATAACGACAGGGGTATACTTACACCACTTTTATAACGGGGGTATATCTGCTCTAAATCGCAAAGTTGAGGGCGTATATTAGTACCTTTCTCCTAATCTTTTTTCACAAAATGGAATCAAAATTTAAGGAGCGGTACTAAAACATGATTTCATTTGTGAAAATATCTCCTATGTCTAAGGGGTGTACTTAAAAGTGTTGCGGTTGCGAAAATAGAAAAAATAAATAAATAAATATATATATATATATATATATATATATATATATATATATATATATATATACGCTCTTATAGTTAAAGTTGAGTTACTGAATTCTACTAAAAGTGGGAGAAAGAAAAAGGGTCAAATCCAAAATTAGATTTGGACTAATTATTAATTAAGAATGCAAAATATATAGGGATAAGACACTATTACGTCCTGAACTATACTCGAAGTTGTTATGACATACCTTACCTTTGCGGGTGGTCCTATTACCTCCTTATACTATTTTTTTCGTAATTCTTTACACCTTTATTGCTTACGTGGAGGCTGTGTGTACATTATCCCAATTATATTAGAGGTTGTGTGTACACCCACTGTGGGCCCCCCAAGTTATCTCACATTTCTCTTTTAATTTAATTACCTTGGTCAAACCAAATCACAACCTTTTCCAAATATTAAAACTGAATTTTGTTTTTTTTTAAAAAAAAAGGAAAAATGGTCTTTTTTAAAAATATTTGAAAATTTGATTTTTTTTAAAACCCTTTTAAAAAAAATCTGCACAATTGTATTTTTAATTAAGATATATGGAAAAATGGGGGTTTTTAAAAAAAAAAAAAAAAAAAGTGCTAAAAAACCAAATTTTCATGATCTCATTTTTTTTAGGACAATTTGTTTTTCCCAAATAAGATCTTGGTTTTTTTGAAAAAACTATGGTAAAAGTGTTTTTTTCTAAATGTGAAAAAACAGGATTTTTATAAAAATTTGGAAAAACAAATTATTTTTTTAAATGACGAAAACCCATTTCTTTAAACTAAATTTGAAAAACTAGTTTTTTTCATATATAGAAAAACAAATATCAGTTTTCCACATTTTTCTTCAAAAAATCAGATTTAAAAAGTCCAGATTTTTTAATAAGAAAACTCAGTTTTCTAGATTTATTTTCTAAAAAAAGGGATTTTCCACATTTTTAAAAAAATAGTTCAGTTTTCCATATTTTAAAAATACAGATTTTTTAATAAAAAATTTAAGTTTTCCACCTTTGAAAAACAACTGTATAGGAAAAAACTCTAAGATTTAGGGTGTGTTCGGTATTCCGGAAAATGTTTTCCAATTTTCTCATGTTCGTTTAGTAAAAAAAATTGGAAAACATTTTCCTTAGGAAAACAAAATTCCTAAAAAAAAGGGGAAAATGACTTCCCTAATCAAAGTAGGGAAAACAAGTCCACAGGTGACATTTCACACACCACCTCACCTCTAACTACCAAACCCCAACCACTCCCGCAACGCATGCACCCCCCACCCCTCAACCACACCCACAACCCATGCACCAACCACCCCCACCCTCTCGCACCCCCCCCCCCCCAAAAAAAATTATTTTGGATTTTCTACACAACTATATCCCTCCCTTCACCCTGCACCCTACTGCCTCACCGCCCACCTCTTCCCCCCCCCCCCACCCCCCCAAAAAAATTAAAAAAATTTCTTCTACCACTCCCGCAACCCATGCAACACCCACCCCACCCCCCCCCAACCCAAAATAAATTAATTTTTTTTTCTTGTTGGCTTTCTACACCACCACATCCCCCACAAATTTTTTTATTTGTCTTTGATTTTTATTTTTTCTTAAAAAAAGTTTTAAAAGTTCTTTTTTTATTTTTTTTCACCCCAATGACCCCCCCCCCCCTCCCGACACCCCACCACCCCCTCCAATTTTTTTTTTTTTAACATTCTGAAAAGGTTTTTTTTTTATTCTCTACACCCACCCCCTCTCGAATTTTCTACTTCACATTTAATTTTATCTTTATAAAAAATATTATAAAAATTGAAAGTTCGTGTGGTTAAAAATTAAATTTTTTGGAGGGGGTGGTATGGGTGGGTGGTGTAAAAATTCAAAAAAAGTAACTTTTAAAACTTTTTTTGGGGGGGTGTCCACTCAGGGTTTGGGGGGGGGGGGGGGGGATGTGGTGGTGTAGAAACCTAGAAAATAAAATAAAATACTTCAAAATTTATTTATTTATTTAGGGGAGGCATAAGGGAGTGGATGTGGTATGGGTTCGCGGGGGGGGGGGGGGGGGGGGGGGGGGATGTGGTGGTGTAGAAAATTCAGAAAAAAATTAAAAACTTCCAACAAAAAAAAATTGGTGGGGAAGGTGTTACACCTCGGAATTTCGGGTTGTTGCATTGTAGACAGACTAACGCAAGTTATGGTGTCCATACAAGTAAGAAGGGATACTTAAGGACTCTAATTAAGATTTCCAAAGACAATTGAGGTAGAGAGTGTCATACCCTGTGCACAGGTGTAGCGGCAGGTGTTCCTGGTAATTTACGAGACTATAAGTTGAACATATCGAATCGGCGAAATCTGAACTGAATCAGGAAAAGTCTGGAGGCACTAGTCACGGTCGACGAGCCATCGACATGTCGACGGACTGTCGATGTGCACCGTCCTTGCGCTTCTGCAATCAGACATTCGAAGGAGCCAGTCGACAGACCGTCGACCCGGCCGTCGAACCGACTCTCTAGAATTTTCTGGTTTCAGCTATAAATAGACGAGCCATGCCCTTATTTTTCAGATTTCACTCTCCTCACAAGTCTTGAAGGCTATATAACATTCTCTACACTTCTCTAGTATAAATCCTAGGTAAATCAAAGATCAAAATACCAAAACTAGAAGAATCAAGGGCAAAGATGCCCTCTAGGGGTTTGTGGAAATCAAGAACTTCTTTAGTGTTGAAGTTGGGGTTTCTCTCAAGTGGAGTATTTTCATCCAAAGCCCATTCCTATGTGATCAAAGGTAAGTTTTATGTTCAAATCATGTTATTAAGAGTATTGAATGGTTGAAAGACTTGGATTATGGAAGAAAGTAGAAAAATGGGTTACAAATATAAGAATAGTGGTATTTTTGAATAGTAGTTTGACATGAATCATGATTCTTGAGATGTTATGAGTGAAATCTTGTTGTAAATTATACAAATGATGTTAAAGAGGTATTATATGAGAATGAATACGATGTTATGCCATAGCTATGGTCATGAATCATTTTGGTAGGGAATTGGATAATGTCAAACTTGACAAAGTTATTGATTATGATATTATGAATGTTGTTATTGATGTTGGGAGTTGTTCTAGCATATGGAGGAAGTTGTAGAAACAAAGAAGATGCTGCCCAATTTTCTTTAGCTTTAGCATATGGAGGAAGTTCTAATGCATGCTTTATGATAAGTACATACTGATGAGATTACACCGTGCCTAGTCGGCCGGACATGACACCGCTAAGGCGGGCGGCTTATGATTACACCGTGCCTAGCTGGCCGGACATGACACCGCTAAGGCGGGCGGCTTATGATTACACCATACCTAGTTGGTCGGACATGACACCGCTAAGGCGGGCGGCTTATGATTACACCGTGCCTAGCTGGCTGGACATGACACCGCTAAGGCGGGCAGCTTATGATTAAACCGTACCTAGTTGGCCGGACATGACACCGCTAAGGCGGGCGGCTTATGATAACACCGTGCCTATGTGGCCGGACATGACACCACTAGTGGGCGGCATGCGTTAGTTACCTAGACGCGGGTTAACGATGATGGTATATTTGATATGCATAACATGTGTTTTCCTTTAAAAGTTAAGCAGGTTATATCTTCGCCTCATGGTTCAATATTCCTTTATTATGCTACTATTATTCATGTCTTACATACTCAATAACTTTTCGTACTGACGTCCTTTTCCTTTTGGACGCTGTGTTCATGCTCACAGGTAGACAGGGAGACAGTGCAGACCCGTAGGAGCTTATCAGCGGATTCACAGGAGCACTCCACTACTCCGGAGTTGCTACTTATGGTCATATTCTTTTGTGTATATATTTGGGGTATGACGAGGTCTTGTCCCGTCCTAATATCTCAGTACTCTAGTAGAGGCTCGTAGATACGTACATGTGGGTAGCTGATGTCCCATGATGACTACATTATATATCTATATATCATTCTGATAACCTAGTGGTCTTATGCTCGTTAATGTAGGTATGTTTTGGAAGTGATGATAACCTCCTTATGGCTAGTTGTATTGAGAATAATATATGCATTCAGGATGAGTTTGATGGTAAGCATGATGGTGGTGCTCGGTAGGGTAGCTCGGGGTACCCGTCATGGCCCCTAATCGGGTCGTGACAGAAGGGAATGGGTGTGGGGGTTGGTTGTGGTATGAGATGGTAGGGTTGGGGTGTAGTTGGTGGGGCTTGGGTGGGTATTTTCAAAAAATATTTTCTACCAACCAAACGAACATGAGAAAATAAGTACGAAATTCACTTATTTTTCACTACCCAAACGAACATGGGAAAATAAGTAGAAATTCACTTATTTTCCAAGAACAAATTTTCCAGGAAAACATTTTTCAACATACCGAACACACCCTTAATGATAATTAATTAGGTGTAATTGAATGTGAAGTGCCCAATTAAAAAATGACATGTGTAAAAGTTAATCAGATTTTACGCTTCTCACTCTCTCAAAGAGAGTGAAATACACTCTCCTTATCATGTCAGTGCTTAGAGTGGTATTTATTATGTTTTAAAAAGTTGAAGGGGGTAATAAGACCCTCGAAAAGGAAAGGTGTGTCGCTGAAACTTTGGATATTGATGCCTTATTCATGTCACCTAGTAGCGTTTTTGCTACGACACACCTTACCTAATTTTTTGTCCTATCACCCCCCTAAACTATTTAAAACCGTAATTTTTTACCCCCTAAATACTGATGCCCACTCTCATATGGGAGAGTGACATACACTCTCCTTGCCACATGTGCATTTATCTATTTTTTTTTTTTTTAAATTCAACTTACGTGTCAATTTTTAAGAATACAAAAATAAAAAACTGATTTTTCTTTTAAAAAAATTATTTTAAAACCCGTTTTTAAAAAAAAAAAAAAAAAAAAACTGAAAACGCGAATTAAAAAACTGAATTTTCTTTAAAAAAATAAATTTAAAACCCTTTTTTTTTTTAAATGAAAATTTGATTTTTTTTTTTAAAACCCATATGTTTTTTTTTTTTAAAATATCAAAACTGAAAACATGATTTTTTTTAAAATATGGAAAAATGGATTTGTTAAAAATATGGAAAGCTTGATTATTTTTTTTAAAATGTCTTAAAAGATCTTGATTTTCATGATTTCATTTTCTTAGGACACTTTTATTTTTCAAATAAAATCCGGAAAAAGTGTTTTTCTTGTCAAAATTTGAAAAAAAAAAAAACTGATTTTTTATAAAATTTTGAAATTTTTTTTTTTTTTAAATGTGGAAAACTAGATTTATATTCATATTTTAAGAAAATACAAAGTTTTAAGAAAAAAATTAAGTTTTCCCATTTTTTATGTTTCTCACTCTCTCAAGGAGAGTGAAACACACTCTTCTTGCCACGTCAACCTTAAGGGGGTAAAATATTATGGTTTTAAATAGTTTAGGGGGGTGATAGGACAAAAAATTAGGTAAGGTGTATCGTAGCAAAAACGCTACTAGGTGAGGGGGGTAATGATGCCTTATCCCTAAAATATATGAGTATATATATGAGTATATGTATGTCCATCTTATATTACTTGGAGGGCAAGAAGTGTATTTACTATAAGTAGGAGAGTGTTTTCTTCTAGGCTGAAGTGACTAAAACACCCCTAAATTTGACATGAATTGCAACTTTTGTCCTCAAACTATTGATGCACTTCAAGACACCCCTAAGTTTGGTTAACTAGATTTTAATTCATCCGAGTGTTGCCATGCCATATCAAGTGGAATGCACTTGCTGTCCACCTGGCATTTACGTCCAATGTGTCCTCCGCATAAATAAATTATTTTTTAAAAAAATGGTAAAACTATTTTTTAAAATAAAAAATCTGAAACAATGGATTTTTTTAAATCTGGAAAATTTGATTTTTTTATCAAAAAAAAAGGAAAAATAGAATTTTAATTAAAATATCTTTAAAATTAGATTTTTTATTTTGAAAGAAAATTGAAAACTTGATATTTTTTTAAAAAGGCGTCCTAAAAATCCAGATTTTCATGATTTTTTTAAGATACTTCTTTAAAAAAGAACTGGAAAGCAGTTGATTAAAACTAGAATTTTATACAAATATGGAAAACAGATTTTTTTTTTAAATATGAGGAAAACACTTTTTTTTAAATAATCCTAGTAAATTGTATTATTTTTTAAATCTAGAAAAAAATTGTCAGTTTTCCACTTTATTCTAAAAAAAAATAAAAAATCAGTATTTCAGATTTTAAGAAAGTCCAGGTTTTTAATTAAAAATTTATTTTTCCAACTTTTTTTTTAGAAAAATAGGTTTATTCAATTTTCCAGATTTTAAAAAAGTCCATGTTTTTTAATAAAAAAAATCATTTGCCAGGTTTTTTGTAAAAAGGGTTTTGCACCTTTTTTTTTAAAGAAAAATTCAGTTTTCCAGATTTCAAAAGTTACAGATTTTTTAATAAAAAATTCCGTCCAGATTTATTTTTAAAAAATGGGTTTTCCACATTTAAAAAAAAGTTTTTTCATATTAAAAAAAAATACTTTTTAATGGAGGAAGGGGCTGACTTAGATGTTGGCATAGGAAAAAAAATTAAAGAAATGTAAAAAAAGAGCCTCCCATGCGCCTAAAAGTGTTTTTGCACACTTGCTATTCCATGTGGCGACGCAGGGGTGTCTTGAAGTGCATCAATAGTTTGGAGACTAAAGTCGCAATTCGTGCCAAATTTTAGAGTGTTTTAGTCACTTCAACCTTTCTTCTATTATGTACACACACAAAACATGAAGTGAAATACAAAGTTTCTGAGTCCGGAACCAAAATGCCCCCAAAAAAGTCATTTTGAACCAAAATACCCCAACAAAAAAAATGTTACAAAACTACCTTTAGCGCAGTATTTAACTCGTCTCTCTCCTATAGGGTAGTATTTTACTGCGCTATAGCGCTCCACTTTAAACCCATCGGGTTCCACCACTGGTCCCTGCCAAAAAAAAAAAAATGAAAACGCCATTGGAGGCGAAACCGAGGTGGTCCCCACATACAAAAACGTCATTTTCTATTAAATTTCGTCCGTAAAAGTTTAGATTCTCGGAATATTCAAGTCAAGGAGCAAGATTCTAAGTTCGAATTTTTGGAAAAAGCGGCGTACAACTCGATTAAAATAACTCTACAAAAAATCTTCGATTAAGGTTTTCTACTATGAACTTTTGTTATTATTTTGTTATATACATTATATTCTAAGCATGCTTAACATTTAATCCTTGCCATTTTCCAAATTTTTTTTTTTTTTTTTGTTGTTGTTGTTCGACTGGGCAGTGGCTTTTGCCACTGTTCCGATTATTTTTTTTTGTTTAATTCATTATTTGTTAAATGTTTATGAATTGTTAATTTGTTAAATGTTTATGAATTGTTAATTTGTTATATGTTTATGAGTTGTTAATTTATTAATTGTTTATGAATTGTTAATGAATTATTATTTTGTTAATTGATTATTTGTTAAATATTGATTATGAATTTATTAGCTGTTAAATATTGTTTATGAATTGAAAGAAGTTGATTGGTAATGAATTATTATGTTGTTAACACTTTGTTTGGATGATTGTTATGTATTGTTTTGACATTTATTGTATTGTGTTGTATTGTATAGGACCAAATCAGTGGTTACATAAAATAGGACCTTTCGTCGTTACATAACAATAAAATTAAAGTAACAATCAAAGCAAACATTGTATTTAAACTAACAACATAATATAATACAACAGGTAACAACCATCCAAACAAGTTGTAAATGATTATGAATTGTTAATCTATATAATTTTAAAAGCGTGAATATATATGTTAAATAAAAAAAGATTATCTTAAAAAGAATAGTTAAAGTTCTTTTTTTCATAAATACATAAGCTAACGAAAAAAATGTAAAGTTTGTAGAAAAATATGTGGTCGACGAATATACTCTTTTAGTTTAATTTTATCGTAGTTGTGTTGGCTATTTGGTCAACTAAAAATATATCACATATTCAAAATAGAGTTCTAAACAAATATTACTGCTGAATTTCGATTCCCAAACTAATTAACTTAACAAGTCTTTGCCATCACATAATTCAAAAGTAATTAACTTAAAAGTCTTTGCCATCACATATGTGTCCTTACTATCACATATTAAATTTACTACATATCCCATGTTAATTATTCACAAGATATAATACTACATAATTCACATATTCCCTACAAATTATTAATTAGTTAATATAATTTATCTTTCATTTCAAGAATAATGACTAATTTAGTTTGTACAGACTGGACTCTTTCATGGATCCGAATGTTCCCCCTGGGCCCGATGTTTCCCTGGGGCCCGATGCTCACCCGAGGCCCGATGATCACTCGGGGCCCGCTGTTCACCCGGGGCCCGCTGATAGATCAGTATTGTCTTTGCAAGACAATCATAGGCCAGAGTTATTATGGGACAGTACTATAGGGATATCTACTAGGCCCCGTCCCCGTAGGCTGCAGAGAGCGTGGACTCTTTTACGCGAGTACCCCCCACACCCTCGCACCTTGGAGATATTATTTCGGGGCGGCATCTACCGTTGCGTGTCCGTTGGTCGGGTACAATATGATTGGGCGCTCATCACGGCCATGGTTGAGCGGTGGAGGCCAGAGACACATACCTTCCATCTTCGCACTGGTGAGGCCACGATTACACTTCAGGATGTGGAGGTCCTCTTCGGATTGCGGGTAGATGGAGAACCACTATACACTCGGTACGAGCCTCCTCCTGGTCAGACATGGGCGACAGAGTTGACTAGGCTCACCCACTTCGTGCCTGATGCCGAGGGCCAGATTTTGAGACAGAGTCGGGTTAAGATTAGTGCACTCTGCACTTATTTGGAGGGTCTGCATCCGGTTGTGGACGGCACCCCGCAGGACGATGTTGATCGTCATGCCCGTTTGTACCTGCTTATTATATTCAGGGGCATCTTGTTCCCGAAATTATCGGGTGCCTTTGTCAGCTTACGTTATTTAGTTTTCTTGGAGCATCTGGATCGCCTGGGAGACTACAGCTGGGGCGGTGCTGTTTTGGCGTATCTTTACAGATGCCTGTGCCGAGCGTCTATTGGTGTTGTCAGAGATGTGTGTGGTTTTTTTGCTCTTCTTCGGGTAATATTTTAAGTGTGCCTTCCTTTAATGTAGACAAACCTCTTGAAATGACGACTTAAAAATCGTATTTTCTAATATCGCTTACAGTTATGGGCGTGGGAGAGGATGCTGCCGTTTCAGCCCGTACCTAGGCATCACCTCGAGATTGACATGCCTTATGCGAGGAGGTGGACAACGAGTTTTGACCGGGATGTGGATACGCACCACAACATTCTTTCATTTCGGGACCAGCTTGATCACATGACGGACGATGCGGTAAAACTATTTAAATTTACATTAATAATTTAATTAAACGTCTTTTCTACTTGGTGATCATTGATTTGTATTTATATGTTATGCACTATTTATATGGACGTCGTACGCTGCTATATTAGATGGTTTGTCGGCCTTCTGTAGGGCAGGTCAGGGGGTTTGGAGATCGCGGTGTCCATTGATACACTTGGACATCGTAGAGGATCATATGCCCGAGCGTGTCTTACGACAGTTTGGGCATACACAGAGTATACCCCCTGACGTCCGTCATGAGCTCCGACACTACCAGTGGGACGATCGGGCTGCCGTTGATGATGATTTTCTGGCTTTCATGGATGTCCAGCTCCACCGTTGGGAGAACAGGTTGGGCACTTTAGCGGTGGTCAGCCATTTGACTCCCATTGAGCACTACATGCGCTGGTATCATCAGATCACATGCCGATTGATCGACAACCCAACTTTACGTCCCCCTAGGGATATAGGATACTCATCACTCGCGGGGCAGTACGAGGCAATGGTAAGTTTATCATATTTAGATTTATTTAATTGCATTAATTGTTACGTTTTAAAAAATAACTTTTTTTTTTCTGTTGAACACAAATCCAGCTGGTGGCCGTACAATGTTTACGCATCTTGGGGTTAGAGCATATGCCTTACCCTGGGCTTACGGGGCTTGCGGCGGAGATGGTACAGATATCCGAGGATGGTATCCGACAGGCAGGCGAGATTAGGCGCAGGAAGGAGCCTGTTCTGGAGGCTGAGTATTAGGCAGCGCCAGGAGGAGGACCGGGTGCTTCCAGAGGAGGAGGCCGTGCTGGCAGAGGACGTCGTGCTGCCGGAGGATGCCGTGCGCGTAGAGGACGCGATGCTGCTGCTAGAGGACCTGGTGGTGGAGGACACCATCTGGTAGATGAGGCGGATGAGGTCGATCCCATTCTAGAGGGCGTTCATGGTCTAGTCCATCCGCAGCTGTTCCAGGCTGGTGACAGCTCACCTGGGGACTAACCTACGTTTACGCCGGCGCTCTTACTTGATGAGATACCCGGGTCTTCATCACAGCTGAGCCAGAATGCATACATGGAGGAGCGTGATAACGTTGATTGGGCGGCGTTACGCGCTTCATTAGCTGATGAGCGGCCTGTGAGGAATTCAGAGGGAACTAGGATTCTTGACTTGGATGAGTTTTTGCTCCTGGTTAGTATTTAAAATACTTATTTGTTCATTTAAATTATTTATTTTAAATATATATATCTTACTCATTATTTAGTAATATTTTATATTTTAGGATTCGGCGCCAGCGGGTTCACCAGAGCCACCCACTCAGGCGTTTTCTCATGGGTCTGCCGAGCCAGCGGTGTCTTCCCATATGACTACCGAGCCACAGGTAAGCTTTTTATTAAAATTTGTTTTATTCAATATAAGGTCAATATTTAATATACATATTTGATTATTTAAAATACTTATTTTAAATATGTATGTTACTTATTATTTCGTTTTTTTTTCATATTTTAGGATTTGGCGTCAGTGGGTCCACAGGAGCGACCCATTCAGGAGCATTCTCATCAGCCTGCCGAGGCAGAGGTGTCTTCTCATGAGACTACCGAGGCGCATGTAAGTCTTTTACTTAAAACTAATTTTATTCAATATAAGGTAAATATTTATTTAATTTTTTATAACCTTTACTTGGACTTCGAACATCTTCTCGTCCAGGAGACTGATACGCCCAAATTACACCTTTAATATCTGGAGTAAGCGGTCGTTGTCAAATATAGAGCCCAACGAGGTTGGGGTCGAATCCCACAGAGAATACAATGAAGAAATATACTTAATAAGTGTAACACCCGACTATTAGTCTATATTTCAAGGGAAAGGGGAATATAATAATGGTTTGATTGTTGTTTGTTCATTAAAGACTAAGAATGGTTATAAGATGTAAACTATTGGTAAATGGGACTAAGGTTGTGGTTCCAATGGAAAGTAATGCGATTGGGTATCAATTCAACTTATTTATATGCCTAAGTGCATTAAACCAAGGGTCACGCGAATCTTGCCAAAAGTTTTCCAACAAAATTAGCAAATTTCATCCTAGGCTTTTCCAAGCCCTAGAATGTTTTATAAGAGAACACCCATGTAGCCTCAACTAGCTTTCCTATTCCTAGCTCAAGCTATTAGATGGATTTAATGACCCAAATTGTTGCTATTAACTCTTTTCTTGACCTCTACTTTCTTTTACAAGCAAAGTAATGGTATTAAGGCACAAGTAATGTTGTACACCATCACAAGACATTAATGCTTGAAGAGTTAATAAAAAACACCATTAGCATATAAATAAAGTATGAGTATGAAACCCAATCACATAACTAACACATTTGGTCCCACAACCTTAGCTAAAAAGATTAGCTAATAATATTCATTAAAGGTAAAATAATAAAGTAAAGTGCATTCATAAAGCTTACAAAAGTATTGGGTGGAGAAGATGACAAAAGCCAAAGGGAATCTCTTAAAGGCTTCACCAACCAATAATAAATGAGCTCCACAAAAATCTAGGCTAAAAAACTGTAGAATAACGAGTCCAAAACCCTAGAAAATCTATTTATAGAATGTCCAAAACGGGAACAATTTCCAGACAAAAATGCTTCTGCGCATCTGGTGCGAATCGCACTTGGTGTCGCATGTGCAACCTGCGAGTCGCAGGTTGCACCAAATCATCGCAGGTGTCGCATCTTCAATCAGCTGTGGAGCAGCATCTGCGACATAGGATGCGACTCACAGGTACCACCTCTTCCTCCTCTTCCTCCTCAGTTTCTTCTTCCTCCCCAGCGGGCTCCTCAACCCCTTTACCCGAAGGCATGACAGGTGCTGTGGGCCCAGTGGAGAATAAGGAGGCACCGGATGGTAGAATGGATGCACTGAGCTCAATGTCGGGGACTTTCAATACTTGAATATCCTCCTTGACCTTAGCTAGGTCCGCCTGAATGGGAAGAAGGACGCCTTCACTGCCCCCCTCAATATGCTCCAACCGACGATCGATTTGGCGAACATGCTCCTTAATTTTGTCTTGCTCTTTCCTAATATTTGTGACCGCCTGAGTGTAGGGTGCCATTGCTGCCTCAATAGCCTCTTTCACAAAATTGGGAAGCTTCTCAACCAACCAATTAGCTTTAGCATCCACTGGCTGAAGCACGCGCATACCCTCGGTAGACACTCCACGAGCTGTTGTGGTGGATGGTGGAACGGGGGCAGCGGGAACTGTAGTGGAAGAACTCGGAGGGTCAGCCCCCGGAGCTCGAGAGGCAGTGCTAGGAGCTGTCTCTTCATCATCTGTGGCCAAGTCTTCGGGCTCAAGAATATGAGCATCAAGTGTTGTCCCCGAAGCTCTTGGCTCTGAGCTCACCCGCTTTCCCTTTCTAGTCCCCGGTTCTAACTTGGTGTGATCGATCGTTTGGTCAGCCTTTAACATCTTGTCCACCCAAGAAATATCACGAAACTTTTTCCGGCGGCATAATTCAGTGATCAAACAAGGAAAAGGGAGCGATGTGCCCTTTTGAGTGGACTTATTCTTGATCTCGTCTCGGATAATCACCCCCACATTGACGAGGTACGGGAACATGAGTGAAGCAATGAGAATACACTTTGTAATGGGTATGTCGGTGTTATTCTTGGAAGGAATCACCCACGATGATACTAGGGATAGCCAAAACTTGGCTTCGCGGTTGAAAGTATTCTTCTCAATCGAGACAGATGGATCTAGCCATGGTGGAGTCCCTGAGGTAATCACTGAAGCAACCCACTCTCGCTGCTCCTCCGGGTTCTCCATCTTTAAATCATATTCCGAACTCACCGGAGGCCAACCTTCAACAGGGTCTGTTTCGCTGCGTTGCTCATATAGGATAGATGTTATGGTATCGGCAACATAATCAATCTCCTTCCCCGAACCGGAACCCAACAGATGTGCTCCATGTTTTTCTTTGGTTGGCGGCGCGACCTCTTCTCATTCAATTTGGCCGTATAAGCTGCATAGAATTCCATTACTAGGGTCGGGCAGTATTCAGCGGGCTGCATGAAATAGGTCCATCTCAAGGCCTCAAGCTTGAGAATGATGCCCGGACATTGGTCGTGCAGACCATGTAGAGTGACCCTCTTTTCTACAATGAGGCCCCGGACTGGATTTCCATCGGGCTTAATGACATTCCAAGCCTTATACAGTTCCCTGGATCCAGGCACGGTGAACCGTTGCTCCATTGCTTCCCTTCGTTCACCTCTGGTAACGGCATCCTCGGGCTCAGGGGAGGAAGCCTCATGTGTCCCCTCTTCAGACTGGGGGACGGGATCAGCAGGTGCCTTTTCTTTTCTTCTAGAGGTGGAGGTTTGTCGTGTTACTCGTTTTCCTCCACCTTGAGCTTGATTTGATCGAACCATCCTGCACAACATACAAAAATATACCCATTATTTATCGTGTTCCTTTAGCAACAATAAAGAGGTATATAAAAAAAAACAAAGCATTGAAGGGTGGCACCACCTGCGAAACACCACATGCGAGTCGCATGTGTGACCTGCGACTCGCAGGTAGTGTCGCAGGTGATACTTGCTTATGAGTTCCTCACTGTCAACACCTGCTGCAGCAGGTGAGTCACTAAAGGATTTTTTTTTTTTTTTTGGTTTACACAACACAGATGCACACACACAAGAACATACTTATGTAACTTTTTCCCTTAAGAGGGTTGTCACCCCGTCTATCATTGGGAAAAGCTATTCAATTACTCACGCCTATGTTCGATGGTTGTCCCTCACAAAAGACAGTGACACTTTGCAAATCAGAAGGCATCACGGGTCCTATTTTACAGGTAATGTGCCATGGTACTCAAGAATTCACCATTTTTGGCGAATGATCATATTTCCACAACATCCAAACACTCACAGGGTCGTTTAGGCATTTCATCAAACAAGTTGTGAGCGTGCATCAACTATCAGTTCTTACAACAAATGGGTACTCAAGAATTCCCCAGTCGCTATCTAATTCAGCATCAAGAACCACTTCTTAGAAGGACTACATAAGCATGGGTACTCAAGAATTCCCCATTGTTCATCAATTTCCAACAACCCACATAACACATAAGATAAATATACCCAACTAACCAATTACAACAAGTGGTATGGCATGATAATAACATGGAATTGAGTAATTAGTAGATACCACCTAATGTAGAGAAGAAAAAATTTGACATACCTTGAGAGTTGATGAAAGTAGGAAACCTTGAATTTTTTTTTTTTAGGGGAAAAAGAAGTAAACACTAGTTAGGGTTTGGAGATGTGATTAAGGGTGATTGGAGTGAAATGGGATTATGGGATGATATAGGAGGAAAGAAGGAGAAGGGGGAGAGGGAGAATGAAGATCGTAACTGATGAAAACATCAGTTACGATTCTTGTATTTAAAAAAAAACTGATTTTCGTCGGGTCGGGTCGACCTGCGATTCTCACTTACCTGCACAACATGCGACTCGCAGATGCTGTCGCATGTTGTGCCATTCCATCGCAGATGTTGACATAGAGTTTGGCTTTCGTGGACTGAATTGTGGCATCACCTGTGAGACGCAGGTGCTGCAGCAGACACGACATGCGAGTGGCATGTCATGCCTGTTGGCATTTTCCCAAGTCTTTTTCCTTGTGCACACACTTTACTCCTACACACTTGGACACACATCAAAAACATCACAAAAGTAAAAAAAACAAACACATGAAAATGAAACTTGGGTTGCCTCCCAAGAAGCGCTTGATTTTACGTCGCAGCACGACGTTGGTACCTGTTCATCCCATTCATGGCTCATTGAGGAGGAAGACCTCGATAATATTTGCTTCATTCTGAGATCCCAAGTAATATTTCACCCTTTGCCCATTCACTTTGATTTTATTTCCACTTGGGCAAACAAGTTCAATTGTTCCATATGGGAACACTTGTGTGATTTCAAATGGGCCGGACCATTTGGATTTCAATTTTTCGGGAAACAACCGGAGCCTTGAGTTGAACAACAATACACGATCCCCGATGTTGCATTCTCTTTGCAAGATCTTCTTATCATGGTAGTGTTTCATGCGGGTCTTGTAGAGTGAAGAACTCGCATATGCTCTAAGTCGAAATTCATCGAGCTCGTTAAGCTGCTCCAACCTCAAGTTTGAGGCATCACCCCATTCTAGATTCAAATTTTTCAAGGCCCACAATGCCTTATGTTCGAGTTCTACGAAAAGATGACAAGCTTTTCCAAACACCAATTGATATGGAGACATGCCAATTGGGGTCTTGTAGGCTGTTCGGTATGCCCATAGAGCATCATCCAATTTCTTTGACCAATCAGTCCGGTTAGCATTCACTGTTTTGGAAAGTATGCTCTTGATCTCTGTATTTGAAACTTCAACTTGGCCACTTGTTTGGGGATGATACGGGGTGGAAACTTTATGCTTGACTCCATACTTTTCAAGAAGAGTCTTGAATAATTGATTGCAGAAATGAGAGCCCCCGTCACTAATGATTGCCCTTGGAGTTCCAAACCTTGAGAAAATATACTTTTTCAAAAATGCAGTGAAACTTCTTCCTTCATTGTTGGGGAGCGCGACGGCTTCCACCTATTTGGACACGTAGTCTACTGCCACAAGAATGTACTTGTTGCTGTAGGAGCTTACAAATGGACCATAAAATCAATGCCCCATACATCGAACAA